>NW_024539330.1:0-134081 GCF_016758775.1 Suillus clintonianus
TAGGAGATTGACGATGAATATCTGGCTTCGTGGAGGGCGATCTACTCCCCTGCCTTGAAGCTGGAGTCCCATGTTTTGGAGAGAACGTCCCGGGAGTTCCAGCTGGTAAGGATTTTGAGCGACCCGAAGGGTGTGCCGGGGAATTGGGGATCAACCTAGGAGGCAGTTCCGGAACGATGTCATAATTATCCTTTTCCCACCCATGTGGCAAAGATGATGATCGCAACGAAGGCATCGACGCTAAATTGGCTTCTCCGCGAGCGGAATCTCTGTTATGCGATAGAGACGAATGTTGTAATGGAAAGGAGGTGGCAAGCAAAGCACCTGACGCGAGCGTACATTCTCGTGGCAAATGTGCCAAAGTATTGCGAGTCGGCGGGACATTCGGGCGAGTGGTAAATGAGGGACGATATTGACTGTAAGCCTGCTGTGGGAGGTTCTGTGTAGGATAGTGGTGCTGGATCTCGTCAATCAGCATCCGGTCTGATGATCCTCGGCTTCGACGGGTGGAAGGAACGTCTACTGACATCGGGGATGCAGTCTTACGCTGAGCGCAGAGGCCAGGTGGATCGACCGACATTCGGGACGAAGCCTTGCGATAGGTGCCTGTCAACGGAGAAGGATCGACAGACATTCTGGAGCTCTGTTTCCGAAACTGTTTGGAATCCAGCGGCTCGTCAACAGACATAGCCTTTATATCGGACCCAGCGGGAGATCCGGAGGTGGATACAGTTGCTGAGATAACATATGCATGGTTGTTACAATCTTGGGTGGCTGTACCCAGTGAAAAGGCCGTCGTTCTGGGGGTATCAGGAACACGATCAACGAAGGAAGAGCCTGACACATGCTACACCGAATATTCAATGAGATCGAATCTTTCCGGACTTTAGATTCAGAGTCCTACCTGCTTGGCTTGGGGGTGACGACCAGCGTGACCTGTTGTAGCGGCCAACCCCGGTGGTGGCCGGGGCCACATCCCCTTGCTATTGTTTTTCAAAGGTGTGAAACCAGTCTCTTCCCTTTGATTGGAATGGTATGAACGAGGATTCCCCTGACTCGGCGACACATGATGGGGGGGATCATCGACGCGAGCCCCTATCCGGGAGAGAAGAGAAGGCTCTCGCAGGGGTTGTGAGTTTTGCGACATGTATCGATTGAGAAGTACTAGATGAGTGGAATGAAGTTGCTGAAGGGATACTGAGAGTCTTATACCCACCTCCAGGTCTTATATATACATTGCTAGTGCACAATCGCGCAATCTCCTTGTGCTCGACGCGGTCACTACGCGAGCACGTGCTCACGAAAATACAAAAACATGCGCGTCTCTTTGATACAGTGTGGGTCCAGAGAGGCGCTCATGGACAGTCTTTTCAACAAAAAGGTCATATCTTTTCAAGTCGAAAAGTAGTGACCGCGAAGGGCCTTGGGAACGAGTACAATTACTGGTTATTTGGCAAGGAAACCTCACCTGGGTTATCGGACCTAATTGATACAATTGCCTGCAGAAGAACAAAAGTCTGCAAGTTTCCATAGTGGGTGTTGGAGTCGTCGAAACGATCGATGCCCGGGCCAACCAACTTGGAATATTGTCGGATGCAGGATTCATTAGTTCAATCAAGCTGTGGACCTACTGAGCTCTCTAGAGATAGTAGCCTAGACTACTTGCCTAGTCAACTTGCGAGAACAATACGAGAATGATTATGTTGTTGCCGGGGCAGCTTCAATCTCCGCATTAAAGCTTTTTTTGACTGTCAATCCGTAGGCTCATCCGAGTCTTCAGGCAAAATCTTGTGGCAGTTTTGAACTTGTTCAACTTACTTGAGAATCGAGACTGCCATGTCGTCCATCCAACACACTGAGGCCCTCCGAAATATTTGTACAGCTTCAAATCTCGAGTGCGGCTGGCTTTGATATGTCAAGACCATGATGTATGTCGGCGTGTCATCGTATTCTGCCTGAAGGCATGACTGGCGTCACGGTTGGACTCCGAGGAACTGTTCGAGCAGCATCTTGTCACGTAGGTGTTTGTCCTTTAGCCATGTCTCACCCAGGACACTAACGTCTTTTATGTAAGTCTAGAGTACATTACACAGATGGGCGAGCCCTTGGCTGTATTATACTGGGAACAGAACGCTTGTATGACTATTTACATCATTCCCTCGACAACTAACTCCCGAGTTAGTTCCAAAGTGAGACAGTGCTCTTGACTCGGAGTCTTTGGACAGAGCCCAAGTCCCGTACAACGCCAAGACACTTCGTGGCATCCTTTGTGTTCAGTTGACAGGACGCGTTGTGCTGTGCAGTCCTCGAGCTTGGTGACCAGCATGCTTACATGGTGGTCCAGGTTTAATGTCATTTTATCTCATCTGTCTCCAAGGAACATAGAGTGCGCCGGGAGGACAATGAACCCTCGTCTTTCCCTTTTCGTGATTTTGCTGGTCTAAACATCCTGACTCGGGTCTGTATGGACTCAATTCGGACTAATGGTGCTTTTGACCATGGGCGAACAGCTGTCAGAGAGCTTTTTTGTCTGTAGACCGTTGAGCAAGTACAAATTCATCGATGTTGGTAACTCACTCTCTGCTCGACGATCAATCCAGATTTACCAATATGTCCTACCAACAGCAGGATAACGGCGATGACTTCCCCTATGCCGTGTATAACAACACATTGGGTATACACCAAGTTGTGCATCCCCACCAATTAAGCAGTCATCCATTGTTTGGGATGAACCCCATCTCTTCAGCATTGGCGAGTTTTACCAGCATATTTTTTCTTTTGTCGCTATAATTAACGGGGACCAAAATTCTTCCACCCAGTCGTCTGGTAGTTCCTCTCACAGTGTGGAGATGTTTGTCCCGATGAACATTTCGCATTATAACAGAGACGGTTCTTCAACTGTTATGTTCCAGGCGAATACAGAAAAGAATAGTCTGAGCATTCCGTTGGAGGAGTGTCTTCAGCCCGGCGGTGGCCCGCGTTTGAAAGACGCCCAAGAGATCATGTTCCCTACGGTCGACCGTACTCAGGTCCGGATCCTCAAGTTCGTCATCGCTGTAAGTCCTCGCACCCTCGATCGATTGCACAATCTGAGTTCAGTGTCAGTGGCCCGGATATGATACAGTGGAGTACCCTATTGACATTGGGACGAACGAAGTACCCATCACAAGAGCTGATCTCGCCCGTCAAATTGCATATTACTTTTTCGGGTTTTTCATCGTATGGTGTATATGTTCTTCCTCTTGTCATTTCTCGCTAATATACTGTTGATCAGCAATGCGATATCGGCCGTCTCACTCAGAAGTCACATTTCCAATGGAAAGTCGGAGGGCAAGACGGATATTCGTTTCATCAGACCCACCTCTCAACATTCTGGAACATCGAAGGCACCTCCTGGTGCGCGTCCGTCAGAGTCCTGAAAAATGCCTAGCGCTGATTGCATATGTCAACTTATCCTCCCCTACATTACCGGCATTTCTGTTGATCATACCCCATTGGATCTGAATACATATCATGATATATATTTGAGGACCTATCCACCGTCTAGTACATATATTGTACCCCGAGCACTATACATCAAAACCAAACTTCAACACTCTTACACATCACTGACCTCTCTGAAGGCCATGATTGCCAATGTTGGGACTTCATATAATGTGCATGGCGAGTAGGAATAGATTATACACAGTCGCAGGTACCGAGACTACGGTGCGTGGACGGTTTTAAATACGTAGCGAGAGTAATCCAAATAAAAATACCGTAGAATGTCTATGAATCATATATCACAATGACACTCGTGATCTTTGACGTGAGCATGGTACTTATGGTACCCGTGGCGTCATGACTGTGGATTTAGACTTGATACCAATACTTGTTCTTGCCAATGAACCAGAAGACCTGCTGTTCCTCCCCGTCGTCCAATGTTGCCGGCCAGATAGTGCCAGTCGGACGTGTTGCACCAACTCGTGCGTAGATGGCTTCTTCACGGTTCAAAAAGCACACGATGTCTACGAGTTCCTGTCGATCACATACTGCCCTAAGCCTCCATCGCAGCTCGGTCTATTGGATTGAGATCAAGCACCCGAATAAAGTTGTCAAATTACTCACCTGAGAAATTCCTGGATGAAAGAAAATAATGCCCACAACGGCGTGCAGGGCGGCGTTCCAGGTCTCTCGTATTGTACCACCACGGATATCTACCCAACGTCGAGGTAAGACAAGAGTTTTTGGTTCCCTAATGATCTCCACTGTCCAAGGACGAGCGTGAAGGCAGGAAACGATGATTGGCGCAGAGTATCCTGCCCACAGAATGAGGGGCGGGGATGTTTGGGACATTCGTTGTAACAAGTCCATAACCACATCGCCAGCACCAAGAGCCTCAAGATACAAGAGGGTCAGCAGTTGGTGAATGACACCCAAATAGAAAACATACTAGGTAGTGCGACTTTGATGAGCCAGATTCTAATGACGCATTAGCTCGATCAAATATAGTTCGAGCCACTTTTTGTTGTTCGCCATCCAGACGAGCGACGAACTCGGAAAAAGTTGACTCCGTACATAGCACGCAATCTACGATTCTCGATTGCGTCTTCTCAGCACAAGCAGCGTCAGCTCCAGTCACCGTTTTTCCATGCTGCACGCTCTCGTCCAGCGGAGTGTTCGTAAGGTCCGAGCGCGACTCATATGAAGGCAATATCGCGCTTCCATTGCCCTCGTTATCGTCTCCGTCAAGTGCATTCAAGCGGACTTGAATGCTAGCCTCGATATCGTCGTCATCTAATCTCTATGAGAGGGAAATAACTGCAACTGAGACACCGCACAGACCTGCTTTTTTGCTGTTCCAGTCAAGCCTTGTTCGAGCGTTTCGCGACTGTGCCGTATCTATGATGAAATTGACCTGCGCGTTCTTGTCGGCGCAACACTTCACCACACAGCTTAGTTATCAACGTACCTGCTCCTCTGACACCAGCTGGAGTAGTGCTGCGGTGTCACCATCAGAAGCTAACAAAGGCCATTCCAGACTGTCGACTTGTTCTGCAAATACCTCATCCAAAGCGACAGCGTCTTGAAATAAGTCTCTGTGTATGGAGCCTCCGATGGCGTTTAGGTTGCTACAATCGTGTCAATCAGTAGAATTGTCAATTAATGACTTTGCGCACACGTCTGATATTTTCAATGTACGTCCCGGCTTCATCTTTTTGGGATCACGAACCACCCTTGACAAGACTCCACGCCGCAAAAGGTTGGAGGTCGCAAGGGATACAGACTGATCACCTGCACTGTGGAGCATTTGCGCTGCCAGGTCAGCGTCGTAATGCTCGGTAGGCATGCCAAAAACCATCTGTAGAACGGTAAAAAGGTAGTGAGAAGCAAGCGGACAGGTCAAGCGAACAACCACCACCTTCAGCGCAGCTTCCGCGACTTGAACTACATCGTCACTCGTGTTTGTGACAAATGGAACTTCGTCTGGTCCATGAGTGAAAGACTGCCGGAGAAACTGTTTCTCTCGACCTTCTTCGACGGTTGCTTGCCACACAAAATCCCAAGCGGGAGAAATTGTTGTGTTGCAAAGCACATCAAAATGATGTATGATTTCATCCACTGATGGTGGTAGTTTCGTCCGAGTTGTATGCTCGACATAACCAACCCTCCTAACTGCGGTCAGCATCTCCATGAATTAACGCTTTGGAGTGAACTCACAAGGCGTTCTTATCAACATGCTTCCGAAGAAACTCTATGTGATTTACGATGTCAAAGTTCGACGGGCTTTGAGGATCTTCGTCGGGAAGGTGCTCGGTACCCCTATGCTGAGCCCAAAGGTCATGCCATCGGTCCTCGAGACGCTTCATGTACACCTCTTCACCAGTATTCTCTCGGAGATGTGATAGGCGGAGGCGGACAGAGTTACGTGGCACGGCGGGAAACACCTGGTCAAAGGCTGAAAGATCGATCTTGACCCCACCGCGACATCGAGCACGAATTATAGCAGATGCATCACGGGCGAGTTCGTCGTATTCTCGAGTCCAGTGGAATCTGGAGCGCCTCTGGTGTGGTGTCTTGTTCTCTGATTGGTCTATGAAGGGTGGCTATGTCTATATGCGCAACAAAAGGTAAACGGACAAAACTAGCCTTCGTGATCTCCCTTGGTCTTGGTTTTTCCTTTCGATTTGCCGATTTGTTGCACGAGAATAGGTGGACCTTGCTGAGCTATGAGAAAATGCACCGATTTCTCAGGAGGATTGGCTGCGACAGGTGGTAAAGCTATGGGGCGCGGAACCGCAAGTGCCTTCGGCCTTGCAATAACCTTGTTTGAAGCCAGTCGAGCCTCCCAAACGGCGTTTTCAATCTCACTTTGCCATCGGTCTGTATCTCTGATCGAGCTGGATTGCATAAAGCGATTGCGAACAGCTCGAATCCGGATGCCAATGGTGCCTTTAAGAGGCCCAGGATGCACGCGCTGAAGCAGAGCTTCCCAATCGCTTTCCCTCTGAAGCTTGGCTTCTTCGACCTTCTTTTGAAGCATAGTCTTGGCTTCGAAATTTTGCGTTGCGCAATGTTCCGCCTCGTCTCGTTTCTGCCTCGCCCGTGCTTTCTTCATCTCACGCAAAACCTTTTCAGCAGCTTCTTTGAGGTAGGCGACAACAGGAGCACGTGGAGCGCTAAGAACATGGCAAATCAGTTGTAGCCGTGAGTCACTATCCTCTTCGTCAAGCGGACTGCGGGCCGTGGCGCTGTCTACGGATTGGTCTAGATAACGCTTCTGGTGCCAAGTTAGGTGGTATTCCAAGTCCCAAGACACTCTCCGGCGGAGGAATCGCACAAGGGATGTGTTTGTTGGAGGTCCTAAAGTGCCGTGCGTTGGACAAACAGTGCTTCGTGCGTAAGCAAGGTCTCGGCTGACTTTATGCAGCTCGTCCCAAAAAGCTACACCATCGCAGCGAGATGCCACAGAGACATGCTTCCAGTAAGAAGGGGAAGAATCAGAAAGAACCCATAGATGTAAGGGTGCCGTTTCATTGAAACGCCAGTATTGGGGCGCGGCAGATGGTGCGGATACCCGCCAACCGTCGAAAGAGGCTGCCTTGAATGCAACTGTCCGGCCATCAGAGAGGGTACATGTGAAATCTGCGTTGTCATCCGTGGAGAGTTCGTAAGGAGTCACAAGGCCGAGAAGCCGAAGGGTATCTAAGAGTTCCAAAACGCGAGATTTGGAACGCGACTTCCCCACCTGCAGTTTTGCTGATATACGGTTCGGCAGGTCTCTGAGTAGTGTTTCTCTACCCTCCACGGAGGTCACGAGCTTTGATAGCTCTTCGTCATAGCTGAGAACGGCAACGAATGAGCAATATATAGCAATGGGAACGTCAAGCTGGTACAAGGAAATGTCGATCATGGAATGCTCGTGGGACACAATGCGAGGTGAAGAGTGTTGTTCGAGCAACCCAAGGGTAAAGACGTGAAAGTCCCGCAACCGAGCCGCTTTCCCGACTCTGAAACCATACAACTGTGCTACCGTGGTCCTCTCTGTAAGGAGCACATCGCGGATCGTTTCAGAGTCGAATGAGAAAAGCTCCTCCACCTTGGCAGCGTCAAGAACCTGATGTTCATCATCATCCTTCCCGGGTTTCTCTATTTGCAGCAGATGAAGCGGTAGAGTGGTGCGCTGCGAAACGTTGCTCGAAGCTCCAAAATCCACAGGCTCCTCGAATGTCTTAACTGGGGGAACACTAGGAGTCGGGGTGTTGTGGCTCAAATGATGCAAAAACGTGTTAATTTTCTCTTGAGGTGTGTCTGGGAGATAAACGAGGCAGGCAGGTCGAGTGCTTCCGGTGACAGCGAAAACAGTGGTTTTGAGGGTTTTGACGCGGCCGCGACTTTCCATGTTCTTTATGGTAGCGTCTGCAGTTCTCTTGTCGATACGAGTTCCTAGGGGCGCACTTGCGGGTTCTCCACGCTGAGCCATATCGTTCAACAGAGCGATGTGAGCATCAAAAAAATGTTTTGTGTGCAGATTTGCAATGCCGCCAAGATCTTGAATTACCCGGAAAAATTCGTTCTCGCGGCGTAAATGAGATATGTTCGGATTTGTTTTCAGCTTGTCACCAGGCGTAGATAATCGGGTGCGCTTGGTTTGGGAAGGTGTTGCTAGTGGTGGGGATCCCTTCCGCTTCTCCCCCATCCCAGCTAACGTTATGTCCGCCTCCATCAACCGTCACGTTAATCGAGTGATGCAAAATCGAACCTGAGATTTACTTACCGAGGACGTCCCCAGCAACACAGGATCGATAATAATGACTTCTTGTGCGGAAGGGCGGTTATCCACGACGGACAATTCTTTGACTCTTGCACTGTCCAATATTTGCTGTGGAGGGTGTCTACTAGTCTCTGGTGGAGGCGCTGACGGGACTTGTGGGGTAAGAACAATGTCGTTGACACCTTCCATCGATTTACCTCTTGGAACTTCGGCATGGGGGTCGGCTTGTTCAGCATCGGCCTTCTGTTTGAGTGGACGACCCCGCCTTTTGGGAGCCTTAGGTGCCGCTGAGGTCCCATCACTCTCCTCAGCAACCGGGTTTTTGCGAGGTCGACCACGCTTTTTCGGAGGAGTAGAAATGTCACCGTCCTCCTCAGCACGCGGCTTTTTCTGTGGGCGACCCTTTTTGGCCTTTGGGGCAGGTTCTGGCGCATCTTCAACAGCTTCGTCATCTCCCGGATTCTCAGTTTCTGGCCTTTTACGCTTCTTTCCTCCCGTCTTCATTTTGGCGCCCTCCTTGTCCTTGAATGTGTCTTCGTAATGATGAAGAGCTTCATCGTCATCGTAAAACATCGCCTCGTGAAACACGGCAAAATCGCCGGCTTTTGATAGATCAATGTCGACATATGGCGTTGTTGTATCTTCGAGCTTTTCGCTAGCCATGACTGCTGTATATGCCGCGAGAGTATAGTATCGATGACGTCTTTCCCGCCCAAAAGACTCCATGAAGTCCGCTGTCCCGAGATCGCTGAGGTGGGCGGGAGGTTGACTCTTGACTGCTCGTGTCAACAGAAGCTCAATAGTGCGTTTATCGAAATTGCCAAGAGCGTTACAAATTTCCTGTAAACAGAGTCAAAACGTTGCCCTGGCACGCCAAAGGAAACTTACGTGGAGAGTTCTGCCGGAAGACCCTGCTTCTTCAAGCAGATCTGACACTTGTTTTTGGATTGTGCGGTTTGCCTTAACTTCAGTGTGACCAGCTGAGAGGCTAGTTAGAACGGTCTACAGATAAATGATGTATCGCACCGGAGGTATCATCAAATGCGATTTCCTTCTCGTCGTCCTCCCCTTCCTGAGAGGCAAGAACGATGCCGCCCTCTGGGAGTTGATTGTCTGGAGCAACAAGTCGTATGCACTTGACAAGCCTATCTTTAACTTTGGAGCTCGGGACCAATACACGCTCTATCACTCCTTGCGTTATCAACTCTCGAAGACGGGTTTGAAAGAAGCGACGGTCTGTCTTGGTGGGATTCGTAAAGCCCTGCAGGGATTCAGCCAAAGCCCTACACCATAACCGAGCATGACCTACGATGGTGATAATTAAGTTATTTGACGCGTGAATATTGTTTTGCGAGGCCCTCAGCAACTTGACAATTCGGTTTTTGATGAGTGGAAGACTAGACAAATGTCTGGAATCCACAGGCCCAAAGTCGAGTTCTGATGGTGCTGCAGAGGGAGTCCCATCTTCAATTGAGGTCGCGTCTTGCGGATGACTCTCCCCAATAACCATCGGCTCGTCATCTTTGGCTTCCTCTTGCTGAATCTGTTGCCAGAACGCGCTGCGCTCCACAAAATATCTGTGAATGCAGGAGTGATTACCAACACCTCCTCGCCGTGCTTTGATGCTGTCCTTACATCGTTACGTGCTTCGTAGAGAGAAAGACCTACACATACATTAAGCCAAGCTCCAGCAGTTGTTTGATGACATAAAAGCACGTTTTCTGATCGTACTTTGTCTTACGTCCGAGTTCGACGGTTGTAATACCTTCTTCGCGACCCCTTGTGATGAGTTGCAAAGCACTGTAAACCATTGGGCTGAGTTTCGAAGACTGCGAAAGAATGAGCTCAGATTAAATTAAATGGCAATTGTCGCATACTCTAATATGAGATCCTGTGATTGCAGCAAAAGACGTCTCTGGATCAACAGCAATTCTGATATCTTCGCCATATTCTGCCTTTAGGTCCTCTAATGACTTCTCGCGTGCATTCTCAACGAGAGCGAGTGACGGCGGGGCTTCTTCAACAAGTACCTCGCCCTTAGCTGCCGCCTTACGCTTTGCGCTCGTCTGAGGAGCGATGTACACTTCGGATGATATGCCCGCAGGAACCGTACCAACGCGGACAGTGGGCTGCTGGACGACTATAGACCACACAAACGCGCAAAAGGCATCGTCGACGACCTGCGGGTGGGTAGCGTCGTGACTGTGGAATCCTACGATGAAATCTCGCAAGCGGGAAACGTTACAACCTGCAGGAATGGCAGCAAATAACAAAAATCAGATGCTGTTGGAGAAAATCGAGAAATTCAGGAGTTGTCACGAAGGGGATTCGAACGATCCTCTTCACGATGAGTACTCCAAAAAAAACGCCGAGGACAGATACAAACGAGGAGAATAGTACACGCTGACGTACCAAGATCGCCATCGAATGAAAGCTCTCGGAGACAATGATGCACGAGCTCATCCATGATCAGAGAGAATTAAGAATCCTAGATAGTGGAGATGGTAAGAGTCTATAAGACTCCCTTCCAAGTGGGTGCCACCTGATCAGGCGGTGTGTGAGATCGTAAAATCCACCCGATATCGGTTATCGCTAGGGAGAAATCGGATAGTGGCCCAGTGGGCCAACGTCGTGAATGACGATGAGGAAAGGCGTTACGGTGTGATGTGACTGTGACAAGGCCGCCAAAGTATGTGACATTCTGTGGCCCCGCCGACGCCCGCATTCCATTCTTCCCGTACTGGTCATGGTCCAGCTCAATCAATTCTCAGGATTTAAGCTTTAGGTGTGAGCTACGCCTCTTAAACTGCATCCTGAAAGCATTACACATTCGATTTGAGTTAGCTGCACAAAGAACAACTCGGAGATTTATCTGACAAGCTCAACTCTAGAGTCGTTCGTTCTAGATTGAACCTCGCGTCCATCAAGCAAAGGTCACCATCGCTATACCAACACTCCGCGAATTTAGGTGCACACAGGCGGTTCTATAGAATGAGCAACCTAACTGACTTGTAGCCGACAGTCTAAGATCCAAAACGTACGTTACTGATACTAATAGCCGCATGTAATAACAGTAATGTATCAGACTCAAAGACTGCAAAACCGACATACATAGGATAATCATGCATGTTTAATATCCTTCGATCAGATAATGTCCTCATCATCATCTACGACAAAGCTGCCGATGGCATACTCGTCTGCCAAATCGTCCTCACGTACAGGAGAACTTGACACACCAGCCCGGCGTTTTGCGCTCTCACCTCTGGCGTATATTCCCCTCCTCACCGGTCTGTTGACGAATGCGGGACCTCCCGGCAGGGCTTGTGTGAGCAACCCTCGTTGATAAGCGAGTGACTGGTCGTAAGAAGGAGAAATCTGAGTGTTTGCGATGTCCTTGATGAATTGGCGATCGGAATCGCTTTCAACATCATCTTCCGAGTGCGACGATCCTTCACTTGCTTCGTCACCAGAGTGGGCGGCTTCTCCGTCCAACCACGGGTTATGGCGCAAAGGTACAAATGACTTTCGCTTGCTACGCTTAGGGGCCGGACTTGATTCCCAAGAAACGATATCCGTATCCTTTCGTTTCAAACGCCGCTGGGAAAGAGGTGGCATATCCAATGCAGGCGAGTTAGGCTCTGCAGCTACTGCACGCGACTTAGAAAAACGTCCAGCAGGCCGCACAGCGAATGAGGCATCGGGAATGTCATGATCAGAAGAGTGCGCGGGCGACTGAATGGTACCTCGGCATGGTAGAGGAGGTGGCGGCATTAGAAGTGCCCCAGGCGAGAGATGTCTTCCGTCTACAACACTTTCATCGTCAAATAAGCCATCTACGCGAGGGCGGCGCTCCTGCTGCGGCGCGATGGGCGGAGAAGACATAATTTGGATGTCAGGTTCCTCGTCTGATCCTAGTAGCCACGCCATGCTTTGCGTATTACCCGTCCCGCCGTCTGAAGATGGAGGTAATGATGGCGAGCGATCCGGAAATCCTTCTGGACTTCTCCCATTCCGTCTATAGCGCTTATTGATCGGACAGTTTCTGGGACCACACGACATCGATGAAGAGTCTGCGGCTTCAGGGTCCGTTTGGGGTGTCGGCTGGGAGGATGATAACTCTATCACGTCATCCACATCGTATATCATCGGTGACGAAGATAAAATGCTTGGCGCTGAAGGATTCTCCGCCTCTGAGGAACTTAAAAGTAGTGCATCGTCTTCGATCAGATGACAGGAAAGACTTTGGGTTGCAGATGGTTTTAGGGGACTGTTGGAACAATCCCGAACCAAAACTGGAGCATCAGGTGAAGACGAGCGATATCGGGGCAAAACTGGGCGCTTTTTCTTAGGGGAAGGGGTTTTACGAGCGATGGCCTCGCGAGCAGTTAATGAAATGCCCTGCTCGATTTCGATATCATCGTCATCGTCATCGCCTTTTCGCGAGAATTGGCTGGTGGTCAGTGGTTCCTTTTCCTTTTCCTTCCCCTTCCTGCGTGACGTTGCTGGTTGTCGTTTCTTGGATGGATCCATCGTACGTGTCGTGCGCAATTTGTTCTTCTTCTTTGTGCTGGGATCAGCAGGCGTCGAGGCAGTACGGCGCATATCCATGAGATTAGCCTCTAATTCCATGTCTGTCGAGTCGTCTTCTGCAGCTGTGGGGTCAAACACTTTCGTCTTTGCCTTCTTCCTAGTCTTCGTGTCTGCGCCTTTGATAAGCAGGTCTTTGACGCTAACAAAGCCCGCGCTTGCGCCTTGAGGTATATTCCTAGCAAAATCATCATTCCGCTTGCGTTTCTTGCCCTTCGGAGACGAATCATCGTCGTTGACAACTGCACTCTTCTTTCGCGAAGCATGTTCTTGACGTACGTACTCCTCAATCTCCATTCTCTTCTCGAGCACTTGGGGCTTCGCATGCTCAGGGAGGAGTCGTGGGACGTCGCCATAAAGTTCAAGCTGATCACCGCGGACAATACATTTTTGCAACTCGCCGTATGTGTCCTTTGCTTTGTCCCAATTTAGCTCCTCGCGGATCTCGGAGAGGAGGACGTGGACATAGCCGTCCCGTTTACGGCCCGTGCGTCCGACGCGTTGAAGCTGCACATTACGACAGAAGAACGGTTATACACATGTAAACAGGGATGATTTGAATGGCACACACCATGCGAATTGGCGTCTTTTGTGCGTCATAACACACAATCATGTCAACCTCGCCAATGTCGAGACCCTCTTCGCCAATAGAAGTAGAGACAAGCACGTTGAATTCACCAGCCTTGAACTTCTTGAGGACCTATTTCGACAATTCTATATGCACGCATCCAGGGACGAAGCCTGAACTCACCTCAAGCTGCTCCTTCTGCGCAAACCCCTTCCGGCCTTGTTTATCTGTGCCCTGCCCAATGAACCTCGTCACCTTCAGGAGGGGACTCTCCTCATCAAGAATATGTACGATCTCATCCACACACTCCCGGTATGTCACAAACACCATAGCTCTCGTCTCCTCCCCCTCACCCATTCGTGCCCCGAAGTACTGCAACAGTAGCATCTTCAGCGTCTCCATCTTTGGGTGCATGCCATATCCACCCGGACGGACTTTCTGCACCTCGAGCTCACTAAGAAGAGCCATAAAATTCTTGTCCTTACGCAAGCCACTCGTTGTGGAACCCTTCTTCTTCCCGGAATCATCCTCCTTTTCAGCGGAGATTTCCAGTAGGCAGTTGTGACACATGCCGATGCTGGCTTCCATCTAACCGTGCGCACGTCTTGTTAGGTGAAACAGACATACGCCGTAAGCAGTACTCGCCAGGTACCCCATAGCACGCGCCAATGCTGCGAGCTTGGACAATGATGAGAATGCCCATTTGTGAGGACTGTTCCGTTGGGCCCCGATGCGTTGCATGGTAGCCTGGGCACGATAAGGATGCATCTTGACTGGATCCACAACTTCAATAACCCCTCTGCTAGAGAGTGGTTTAAGAATAGTCTATTGATACGCCCTCGTCAAATAGGAGTAACCAACAGGAAGGATAACTGACTATCATCACTTCCTTCAGCAGTTCCTGAGCTTTCAGAACATCGTCAGTCATCTTGATGATGTGCTGTTTGATTTCCTAGATATCAGATGTCGATGTCCTCGCGTCAGCCGTGTAACTCGAAACGCACATTTGACCCTGACCTTCTTGTGCATATACTCACGAAGATCAATACTATTTTCATCACGAATCTCGATGCGACTAATATGCAGCGAATCAACGATGCTCTGAATAGCTTCAGGTGTGCTTCCGGGCGTGGCTGTTAATGCCAGCACGCGATGATGGGGATTCTTGGCCATCAAAAAACGAATGACCTGTGCATATGCATAATCTCCTGTTCCCTTATGTGCCTCGTCTGCACGTTTCCCTTAGCATATCAAATTAACGTAATTAAATGCAGGTAACAGACCAATAACCATAAGAACGATATCCCGTGCATCGCAGTTTTCCGTAGTCAGATCATTGATGAGGGTCTGAGGGGTCATGTAAAAGACTCGCTTGTCTTCCCACTACAAAAATCCGAGTCAGCCTGAACATCGACCGTGTTTATCTAATACAAACCATCCTGGACCTATACATTCGAGGGTTGTTTCCGGTAAGTTCGACTGCATCACAACCAGGAATGCCGCATGTGCGGTGGCACGCGTCGATTTGTTGCGCGACCAGAGGTTTTGTTGGGGCGACGAACACAACTTTCCCCTTCGGAAACCAGCGATAAACTGGAAGAAATAAGATTCTTTATACAAAAAAAAACCTTGGGACCTACAGTTAAGCATTACGACGCCTGCGATGAATGTTTTCCCCAATCCGGTGGGCAATGCAACGAGAGTGTTGTCAAATAAGCAGTGTCTGACGATGTTGAATTGATAGTCACGCTTTGGTTGGTTTAGAGGATAGATCCAGTGTTTAGCTTCGAGCATGTCGACCTTGAGTTTCATAGAAGGTGGCTGTAGGAAGTCAGTAAACGGTGTACGAGCCATGACAAAATACACACAGGTCTGAGGAAATTTAAGTGAAGCATTTTGTGTGGTGTAAGAGTTGTACGACAATATTCAAGGAACACGCTCACCCAACTAAAGATGCATATCAGAACTTTTCCAAAAGTTAAAACGAACCAAACGACATACTTGACACGAATGGAGCAGGGAACTGCTCAAATTCTACATGCTCCTCATCGTCCTCGTCTCCATCACTTCTTCCCTTACCTTTGACGGTCTTTGGCTTTTTCCAGCCTGACTTTGCAAACACTGTATGATCCCATTGCTTCGTCTGAGGTGCTTGCCGGCCAAAAGGTTTGCGGGGACTCGACTTCGCCCGCTGGTGCGAAGAACGTTTGGTGGGACTTTGCGTACTCGAGGACGCTGTCGGTTTCGCGACATCTCCGAATAGGGTTCTTTGCACAGTATTCTTGGAAGAAGGCCGCGCATGATTGCTTGGGCCAGCCACTGGTTTTGCATTTCCCTTGTACACTGCATCGATGAACGTGTCTAGACGCTGAAGCTCTGCATCATCAATCTCAAGAGAAAGATCGAAGAACGAATCCTCTTCGTCCAGGGGTTTGGGCACCTTGGCCGCAGGCGGGGGTGGCTTAGGCTTAGGAGGGCTTCGAAGCGGAGGGCGATGAGCGGCCTCGATGGTGTCCCATTCGTTCAAGATAGTTGAGTCAAGTTCATCGTCAAATCCATAATCAGACGAGCTCATTGCGAGGATAGGAAGAATAGGAAAGAGACAAACGACCAGAACGCGAAATGGACGGTGATAGTTTATTCATTCCATGAATTACGCGACAGTCACATGACCCAACGAAGACCCGGAGTATTAAAATGGGACATGTAAAGGGGTCGATTTTCCAGAAAGAGGTGCACACCGCGGGGGTTGCCTTCTATATTTGGAACAACAGTGGCGTCAAAGGTTCTGTTTTGAGAGCAAAGACATCACGTGCATTCAGACGCGGTCGGGCGAGCAGAGGTCAAATATAGTATTCGATATTCAATGATTCATTCATGGTACCTATAAGTCAAGTACTTACAGCTGTAGAAACCTTTGTAGTACCTTTGTGATGACAATCGCAAACGCTTTGTGGCAAGAAAAATATGGTACATAGTATAGTATTGTAACGAATCGAAGAATTCAGATGATATCAAGTTGAATTCAGGGGGACGGTGTTAAATAGGTGTGCGGGAACCTGTTGTAGAGTGGAATGCGCAATGAAAAGTATGTGATCAGCTAGCTGGACCATAGCATGTTCGAAAGTGCGGCAGTTTTGAGGAAGCGGAAACGGACCACTGTCGCACTTCCTCAAAAAATTAGACCACGATTCAATATTCATGATTGACTGATGGGCAGGCAAAAATCGAGTGATAATCAGTGTGTAACTTAGAACTCAGTGAACTTTGAGATTCCAGGAAGATTTGTCGAGCCGCCAGCAGGATTAAAATATACCGGCACCGAGTACAATACAAAGACAATTCCAAGCATCGTAAAATCTGTACGATCAAAACATACCCATACCATCTTCATCACCGTCACCCCATCCACTGGCAATGACTTCTTCTTCTTGTGGACGAGGGGAGGGACGGCGTCCTGGAGGCGGCGAAGTACTCCGCGTATCATCTGGATGTACGTCTTTTGTGGGGGCGGATTGTAATGGAGGGGCGGTGACGCCTTGTGGTTTTGTTTGTGATTGCTGGGCGCTGTGCCATGAAATTTTCACTGGGCCTACTGCGGCTACGGTGGGTCCTTTGGCAAAACCCTGGACAAAGAGTAAGCGCATATTAATACAATAGGTCATTTTTTGACCAACCTGCTCGGCAGCTGCTCTCGTCTTGAAACTGACGAGAACTTCATCATCGCCAATGATCTCTGTTGATTCGAGTTGACCGGTGGTCTGTAATTGTCGATGAGTCGATGGACACATTTGAAAATGAACAATCTCGACGTACTTCATACCAATCTCGCAATGCCTGCAGACTGTCTTCACGAACACCCTTCACCAACAGCTTCCTTGGACGGTTATCAAGTTTCATGCTTGCCCTAGGAGGACCACCTCGCGGTGCTCCGCGGAAGAACGCGCCACGTGCGCCACGACCGCGACCTCTGTATCCACGATACGGCGCGCCATACGAGACTTCAGCATTTGTCTCCGGTATCCCAAGACTTGCTGCTTCTTCCCTCAGTTTGGCGAGTTTAGCCTTAAGATCCTCCGTAGACTCCCCAACGGCATGCAACTCAAGCTCCTTATCCAACCGTTCTCTCTCCTTCTTCTCGTGATCGTTCTCAGTAGTCAAGACAGGTGCAGGTGAATGAACCTTGGCGATGGTAGCCGACGGTGGCGGTACTGACACAATCGTCATCTCTTCTCCCAACTTCCGCAATCTTGCTAGGATCCCTTTCTTCTCCTCGGCAGAAGCGGTCTCTAATGAGGTCATTAACGACTTCTGTTCCGCGATCTGTTGCTCCAGTAGCTTCTGCTTCGCTGCTAGCTCTGAGACGGCGGTAGACGGAAGGGGCTGTTTACGGACAGGAGTCGCGGCGGGCGGCACAGGAGGCTGGGATGGTGCAGAAGGCATGGGGGTGTCACGCGCAGCCAGGTTGGCCAATAGTGGCGCGGAGGCCGCTAGCATTCGTGATCCTGTTTGCCCATGTCCGTCCATAGGCCGATGCCAAAAGACCTTTACAAACCGATTCCCAAACACAGCATCCTCCGACTTCCATGCAGCATGAGCCTCAGTGTGTTCAGAAAAACTCACGAGTGCCTTGGCGCTGCGAGCATCGATTGCAACGTTGGTGACTGTCCCGAAACGCTTGAACCAACCATTGACAGCGTCAAGGCTAAGCTTGTCCTCTGGAATCTTTTCCACCACGAGTGTTTTATCTTGCCGTCGTTCTGGACGGAAAGTCTGCGCGTCACCACCAAAAACCCCTCGCCCACGAGGTGCACCCCTCATCCCCCCTCCAAACCCGCCACGTGTGTTGTACGTCGAGGGTCCAGGTACACTTGGAACACCCATCTCCACGTCCATGGGTTGAATTGGTTGCTGCTGCATAGGTGTGGAACTCTGCGGAATGCGATCTCCAGCCAATGCAGTCGGCGGTACAGAGTCTGGAGGCGGCTGAGGAGTTAGGTCCTGTATGACCGGCAGTTCACCAGACCTGTCTGCCGCGTGAGGAACTTGACTGCCGTCCTCTTGCGGATTTCTGGGGAGTAGAGGTGCACGTTGCGTTCCACGACCCATGCCGATGCCGGCGCCATTCGGGCGCATATCCATGCGTGCTTCATGTGGGTCATAGGGGGCACCTTGACCCATGCCGAAAGGTATTCCGCCAAACATTGGTAAGAATGGTACAGCGCCATTCATAGAAAACATCTGTGATGGGACGAAAGCATCATCGCCGTGACTATACTTGCATAGTGCACCACGAGCACAATATCCATTATCTGTAAGGATACGTGAGCACTTTCTTCAATCGTTACGAAAAGCATGCGCACTATGATAATCACGACATATCCCTTTTCTCTGGTCTGGGGGCTGATAATTTTGCGGTCGTCGGGTGTTCACATTTTGATTGCCCCCATTCAGACCGCTACCCACTGTTCCATTCATCATCATTCCTTGGCCCCCAGCCCTATTTTGGCCACCACTCCATGCACCGGTAGAGCGAGAGTCACGACCGTTGGAATACCGTGAAAATTGACCTTCTGCACTCAACCGAGCACCTTTCGTGGGCGGGCGCCCGTCACGTTCATCGTGTTCCAGCGATCGTTTCTGCCCTCTGTCCGTCGGTGAATGATTGGATAGGAGAGCATCCAGAGGTATAGGAATCCCAGTGTCTGCGGACAGAGGATGTGAGGGCAACGAGAAAGAACTTGTTGGGTCGCCGGCCGTGTAAGGGAGATACGACTTGGTTCTGAGAACAGTGAATAATGTATCTATAAATGAGGGTCCCTCTGGGCGCCGAATTGAGAACGTGACGCATAGATTGCACCGAGATAACGCGCACCTTTCTCTAAAAACTCTTCCAGCTGGGAGCTGAGCTCCTTCCTCATCTCGTTTTCCGGGACATTGTGCTTCAGTAAAGCGAGAATGTATTCAGAAAGCGCCCCAGGCTCCGCGTCACATCTATGTATGCCAACCAGTGTCAGAGATGATGATGACCGAGTGTCCGGTAATACGCACATTGGCTCCAGAGTTCGAACCAACCAGGGCTTTAGGTGGGTTGCAGTGGTCGGGTCGTAAAGCATTTTTACCAGAGAAAAAGGGTGTTTAGAGGAGTTAGACAACCAGCCTGAGTATCTTGGGTTATCAAGGATGCAAAAAAATTACGGATGGAAGAAATATAATGGACGACCAGACCGATGCAAGTAAATGCTCAGGTGGATGCTCTGCTTGAGGCAACTGCCAGGGATGATGATTAGTTTGCCCTTTCTTATGACTAAGCTGTAAGGCCGCGCCCTCTTAGTCAGCGTCAGTCGATGAACTCTGACATAAATGCTCCGGCCATCCACCCGGGCCAGTGGCAAATAATCCATCACTGCTGGTCGATAGCTAGGCCCGTACGATCTTCATCAAGACGCTTAAAAGTCACATTGAATTGGTGCTCCAATGCATGCAATCATTGCTTTAACCCGTCATCATTCGATATCCAAAACAAGTTTGTTCACTGATTGGACTCCTGAACGAGTACGCATTCAATGCTCTACATGCAAAGAGACGGTAAGGTTACACAATCCTGCATGATATCATTTCTTCGGGAACTCCTCATTCCAGAGGTCACTCGTGCATAGTACCCAAGATGACGCCAACAACAGCACCTTATCTTTCAATAATAGGAGCTAATTTACCCGACTGTTACGGCGTGCACGACCAGGAACAACCTGCGTCACAAGCTATACCCGCCTGGTCAACCACCAGCCCCATACGGCACCTACATCCGAGGTGCGCATCAAGAACGCAACTAGCGCGCTCTCTGCATTGTCTGATCAGGTCAATCAATGTGTACCGCGAGCATGATGATCCGTGCGTAAAGCCCTGTCATTCAGGTCATCGAAACTTGTGGAGCATGAATTCTGGTTACGATACAGACTCAGCAATGATGCGTTGGTGTGCTTCCACTGACAGCGTTGGAGGAAGATAAAGGCTTATCAGCCTGGCCGATGCCCTCGATTGCGTTGGCAGTGGGCACAGTCAAAAAGTAATTGCGGGAAGACGTTCTTCTAGCGGTCTGTTAAGACGTACTAATGACAGCCAAGAACGATAGGTCTAGGAAGACGTTCTTCTAGTTCCGCTAAGACGTACTAATGACAACAAGAACCTAGAAGGACCTATACAAGGAAAGTCAGAGGCTGGCCCATAAGATATATCATAGTAACCTTCAGCGTTGCAACTAACTGATTCTGCCATCTTATGATCACCACGAGAGATATGAACTCTAGATTCTAGTCAAAAGCACAGATAGATACCCTGTTTGTAGATGAATGGAATCCGAACTACTGCGCCACCACGTAGTTCCAGTCGCTCTTGATAGCCCCCGTCTGGATACCCACCAGCTGTTTCCAAAGAGGCCTCGAGAGGGGACCCATACCGTCCTCACCAGTAGGAATCATGACATCACCTCCGTTGTACCCAATTCTGTCCACAGGAGTGACAACAGCAGCCGTGCCGGTACCAAATAACTCAACAAGTCGACCCTCCTTTGAGGATTGGATGATCTCGCCCATATTAATGGGGCGTTCTGAGACCTTGATGACGTCAGGAAGACCTTCGAGACGCTTAACTCCCGAGACGTGGTTGCGCGCAAGGGCTAACACAGAGTCGCGGGTAACACCTGGGAGAATCATTCCGTCGAGAGGGGGCGTGATGAGTTCGCTTACTGTGAGGGAAATAAATTCAGCATGCGACTAAGATACCGCTGAGGTGAATGCTTACTGCCGTCCTTGTCCTTGATAACGGCGAACAAGTTCATGGTGCCCACCTCTGTGAGCCAGTGCTCGGGACCATGTAACCACAAGTTCTGCGCGTAGCCCTGTTTCGCTGCACTTTTTTGTGCTACAACGCCTGGAGCGTAGTTCGCGGCAAGTTTATAAGCACCGGTACCTTTAGGCAAAGCGATTACAATATCCGATGGGCGAGCGAATATCAAGACGTACCTCCAGGAGCCGCGCGAATGTACTCCGAGTCTGTCGTGCCATGTAATGCCACAGGCTTGAACCCATGAGGGTAGTATGGTCCCACAGGGCTGGTGATCACAAAAAGTAGTGCCTCGCTGGGGGGCGCAACACCCAACGTGCCGTTAGTGCCGACTACAGCGTCATCGTTCTCAGTATTTGTGTCTGCAGCGAGGGTTAAATACCCACTTAAGGTAGGTCGGATGTAAAGACTGTGTCCGGGCTCCTTAGGTATCCATTGACGATCAAGAGATATCAACTCCTTTATGCATTGAATTAGGCCGTTTCCATCGAATGCCTGCGGAAAAGAGGTATGAAGATCTGTTCAGAGGAGAATGATAGAGCGTACGGGAAGCGCTAGCCGCTGTGCGCTGACGTTCATACGTTTCATATTCATGTCAGGTCGGAACATCGTCACGGTGCCATCATCATGTCTGTAGGCCTTCATGCCCTCGAATAGTGATTGAGCATAATGAAGTACGGTAGCGCCAGGGGATAGATTGATGGTGGCGACTAGGATATAAGAGAAACATATCGGTAAAAGCTATGCCGAAAGCGGAGGACTCACAAGGCTCAATGCTGGGTGCTTCCCAGCCAGTAGCTTCAGTCCAGCGGATTCTCAGCATGTGATCTGACTGGGATCACAATGAGGCATAACACATGAGGCACCTGAGAAAATGACTCACGAATGTCCGGCCGAAGAGAAGTTTCTTAGAGGGAGGAAGTTCCTTTGGGCTCGTTGTTTTTGTGACGATGAGCCGGGAGGGCTTCGTGGATAGTTAAAATGATAGAGAAAAAAACCAAAATCACTGTCCATACCTCAATATCAAGTGGAAGAGTCGTAGAGTCCCGATTGATATTTTGGGACATGTACCGGCTCCCACTGGCAGTAGGCCGCCATGACGAGCGAGATGCAGACTCGGAAAGCCTAGCAAAACGGATTGGTGTGGAAGGTAACCGTGCAAACGACATGCCTGGGCCTCGTGGGTATGGATAATGCAGCGGATGAGGGTATGCTGAGATGTATCTGACGAGGTCACTTTTATAATAATTACAACCCCCGCTTGTTACACTCGACACAGTCACGAGGGCCAGAGTCAAGCGTGGCACGTGGCTCAAATAAACTCGGTTCACCCAATGAGTCACTGATTGGGGAAAGCACTATCAACGAAGGAACAACTATCTTCCTTTGAATATAGCAGCACTGGCAAGTCCCAAGTATTAGAGTACTTAAGCCCATTTGCTGTTACTATCGGCTATCACAAGTTCGGACAACCACTGGTTCGGACACTTGACAAAACACACATAATTCTGCCTCAATAAGTACTAGACATCGAAATTGGTGCAGAAATGATAGAGGATAGTTGGACCGGCTTTGACTCGGCGAGTCGGAGATTCAACATTTTGTAGGACACAGAGCGTCAAGGCTGGGCTCGTAACACTAAATTGCCGAGCGGAGTTGGAATATCACTACTTGTGTCCGAAGCAGTGGTTGATAACTGACGTTGTGCTCCCAGAACTTGTCATACTTCATTTAGCGTGGCTGCCAGTATACGAACCTGCGGGGAAAGTGACATGCCAGTTTCGAAGGGTAATCTAGAGTGCTCCGGAACGCTCTCGGTCTAGTCTAGGACTGGAGTGCTGTCTAGATCTGCTTTTGATGTTGAAACCCCCGATGTTGCTATTAGGAGGAACGACAATGGTCTAGCCAGGGGGGACTTTTCATAAATACGTCAGTTGTTGCTCATTCGAACTGGCCATTGCGAGATGTTCAACACAAAGAGGCCTTCGAGATTCGACATCGAGGTTATTACCGATATACGACGCTCGAAAGATTTGAATACCTTATGGCCAAGTGTCTAGCTAACTGCGACTTATGTGCGGCCCAGTGAACGACACAAAGATCATGGATCGGATAGCTTCTAAACCGATATATATACTGCATAATAAACATAAGTATGATACAATGTACAACCGTCTTTCTGACAGAAGTTATCAAAGAGTATCCAATAGAAGATTCACGAGTCCAATGAAAATTAACGCCGAGCCAGATGCCAGGACAATGGAGCCGATCCAGGCAGCCTTAACCTGTGCGGCTTGGGCTGTGCTTTCGATGATCACAGTGTATGCAGCCTTTCCCCTACCAATCACGCTGGATTTGCAGAAGCATGTATCGTAGAAGCTGGAATACTGAAAGATACATGCCGTGACCACCCAGATAGAGTTTGCAATGGCCAACAGTCTGCCCATTCTTCTCAGGCAGTGCGATAATGCCAGAGCAGCACGTGCAGACAGTGACGCTCGGCGGGAATAAGCTGCAGAGTAGTGGGCGAGAATACTGGACATCAGGAGCAGCATCCAAACTAAGGTTGATAGGCCCGCGTAAACGAGGTAACTCAGAGATCGACACCCAATGCCCTGCTTAAAGTTAGCCATCTCGCCAAAATATATGTATACCAAAAGAAACGCACTGTCGTAGGAGTGAAATATGCCAAGATCACTGCCCCTCCGACTGTTCCCCATTGTAATGCAAGCGCAACACATGAAGCGGCAAAGATTCTTGTGAACACGCCAGGCGCCCAATGACTGTGCTTTGCACCATCTGGCTGCGCACAGTAAGCGGTGATTTCCTGAGGTGTCCCATATCGATTGCTGGGGTGGATGGTTTTGATAGTGTTGGACTCAACCCACCCGCTCCCAAAACGAACGGGAATACGGGCTTGAGCCTTCTCTGATGCCGCTTTGTACATCAGGAAGATCATCTGTGCTGTATATGCCCATCGCAGCGAACGTGAGTAATTGAACACCGGAGGGGTGAGGAGTTCGTCTGGAGACATCACATCCTCGTCCATAGCAGTTATTGCTAAAGCTCTCCGGGTGGATGCAGGTGGTATTCCTGTATGAGTATCCGCTATTCCCGTACGTGCATATTGGTCGGCACGATCATACGCAGATTGCAAGCGATCAAAATCGCATCTCGGGGAAAGCTGCAGCCATCCAACAACTATTGGAATCAACCAGAGCCACATTGAAATGGTGGCGTCGCCGTCTGCTTGTGTGTTTGTGTAATCATTCCATGGTGAGTTGGCTAATGTCAGAATGAAGGCGACAACGACCCAGGTGATGGAAGTCGCGGACGCAATTGACCATGTATGAGTGTAGTCCACCAATTCAGAGAAATATTTCCACCAAGTGTCGTTTTCTGGAAGGACAATGAGGGAGGGGAAGTGTGCACGATCGAGATGCAGTCTTAGCGGGACTTGCTGAAGGCTGCTCAAGATAGAGACTGCGAAACATGAATTAGGATAGTCTACCGCTTGACTAAATCGGCGGTTAATCCAGCGAGAATTGAGGAGGGTGATGAACAGAGAGTAACCAGCAAGTACTGGTGACCCGACGGTCAACACAGCAGACATGAGGTTATCAAGCCTGTACTGTGCCCCAAAAGGGAGCTGCGAAATTAGTGCAAGGTTTGGTAGTAGCCACGAACTGAAATCTTGCGAAAATACAGGCCACTGGAAAGGTTCCTGTCCAGTCCCACAGACAGATGTGCACAGCGAATAGGTGATCGCCGTCGCGTCAGAAACATTCGACACGGGATCTCCGTTGCCATTTAGTAGACCAGTCAAATTTTGGGTCGCAGTCGCATTCTCCACAATTCCACTCAGACACTGAGAGAAATCGAGTCTAGCGACGCTCCCCATAGCATGCGCTAGAAGTAAGAAACCTAAGCAGAAGGAATGAGTGAGAAAGCATAAACCCGTGGTCCACTCATCGCACTTACATGCCTGGGAACCTGTGTGCAAGCGCATGCAGCTTTACCCGCTGTGCAAGGTAGATGTAAGCCCGTATGAATTTCTTTGGAGAAACTGGCACCACGGCCTTTAATAGCGCTGACGTGTACTGGAAACATGTCACATTGTATGTAAATAAGGTCATTGTCAGGGGCGATCTGTCCTTGACAGCTTCTATAGCAATGAGTGGGGTCTGGTATCGAATCGAATGAGTGCGCGGTACTAATGTGCTCAATTGAGATATCAATGTCACCATTGATCATCACGGCTATGATCTGATCCGCCACAGATTCCTGTGTCTATCAAATACAGCATTCCTGAGTACCTCAGACAGACTGTGATTACTGGAGCTTAAGACAAGCCTGCAAAAAGGTACCCGTAAGGGTCAAAAAGGACTAAGGGGACGATGTAACCACATACGATGATCTAGATCCTACAGACAAAGATCCCCCCCACCCTGACAATGATCTGTGGTCATCGTGCGTGATTGATACTCCCATGATAGTAACCATCATAACCATGTTGCGTAGTTGCGCAGTCCCTGGCCTCGTTAGAAATCGTATACAAACATAATGTATTAGAACTTCACACTCTGTGCGTATCCGAGAGGAAATTGTTTACGGTCCAATTTGAGCAGGGCGAGTTGAAGGAGAATGCAATGCAGTGGGGTGCCTGGTGGATACAGCCTGCGGATCTCGCCGTGTTTGCCTGCTGACACCCAGTCAAACGTTGAAAGACGCTGGCTGGCGGCGCTGGTGATGGCACTAGTCTCAGATTGAGGTAGTTAGTCTCTATTATTGTCGATTCGTCGGTCTTGCACATTACACGCTTGGAAAACAAATCGCATGTCGATATTAATGCATCCGAAAGCAAGGAATAGTAAATGATCTAATGCCATAATACGTATGGCGACTCAGTCGTCGCTAAAAAGATGTCAGTACGTTTGCTAAGGACACATAACAGTTCAGACTTACTCTGACGGTTCCCTCCGTAAACATTGGAGCGACCAGTGGGTTGCTTGCAAACAAAACTTTTGCTCCTGCCGAAGGACAATTCCATATTTGAGGTTATTTAGCAAAAGCTTCGTTACATAAACGCAACTGTCAAAGACCGCGCTCTCATCCGTACGTATCATATCGATATCACGTCGATAGTAACATATCCGATGGCGTTCAATTTTACGTTTCTGCAGCGACACTGTACAACCCAGCCTTTATATTCCTGCATTTCGGCAATTCCTGCACGCAGCTGTGGAGTATTTTCCACGACCCTGTACATATTTCCCGTCACCTGTGTTTCCGAGTCTCCTGCATTGCCGCCTGTACACCAACAACACACTAATATCGCTTTGGAGCTTGAAGAATTTCGAACTTCAGTGTGATGAGTGCCTTCACAACACGACCCCAGCGCATCCAACTTGAACACTATCTATTCAAACGAGACCACGAACACGACAGAAAGTCTCGTTTTTGGCCGGTCTTTGGGTGCAGTTAGTGCAGACTCCGCTGTACATCTTGGCGCCAAAGATTCGGTCTGCCTCTGCCATGTTACATCATTACCATCTCCTTGTTGCCCGCCACCATGGCCACAGTGCCCGATCTCGCAGGCCATGTATGATATCCACACTTTCGCGTCGCGTACTGCCTTTCTTCGCGATTTCGGCGCCCTCTACTCCAAGAGTGAATGCGTTTTTGAATGGCCGCAATTTAGTTAGGGCAGCTCTCTCGCGCTCTTCCGTGGACGCAGAGACACTTTCGAAGGCCGTTGGTTATGCGGTTGCGGATAAAAGAAAATCGGTCACTAATGTGTCTTCCGTTGACCAGTCCCCAGAGCTTGAGTCTAGTCATAGAATGAATGGTCATTATGGACGACCTGCTCGAGCTGAAAGCATGTCAGCCAGCCGTGGCACTTCCGTTAGCAGTCACGACGAGGAGCTTGCTGGTCATTTGTGAGGTTTCTCCTTAGCCGGAGAGCGTCGATATCGAGCGACACCTAGCCCTGCTGCTCGCGGGAGATACAATGACGAGGAGCACCCTCGCACCAGCAATATAGGGAATGGTGCTTGACGAGCAATTGGATCAAAAAATACATAGTAAGGTGTGTCTGTGCCTTGTTTGCCCTCAGGCTTCTCATCGTTCCCAGACGATTAATGAGGCATCTCCCAACTTCTGACGAGGACAAATCTGCACCCTATATCAACAAGGAAGGTACTTTATCTGTATTCTGTATTACTCTAAGCTGACATCGAACTGTAAGAATACCATCTCGTCTGCTGTTTTGATCTCTCATCACACAGGTGAGTTTCTGTCTTTTGCTCTTTTTATTTGTGGCTTCAAATGTCTTCTTAACTACCTAACTCCGAGCTCATCAACGCCATTTATTATTCCTGCGACACCATCACTACCATAAAACCCAAACCTCGTACGATCTGGGCTTCCACAGCGCCGAATCCTCTCGCAATAGGTCTTTGAAGGGCAAGCGACACAAATGGTATGTCTATTGTTCTCACCAGTGCACGTCATCTTACTAGTAGCAGCAAATACAGCAGCGGCCGCTGGCGCTACTACTGGCGCAGCAGGGGATGCACGTTTCGCACTAGTGTATATTTTTTCTTTGCTGTACATCATCCGATAGCGATACATATCAAAACACATCAATGCATCCATATGTTTCTTTCTCTATCGATCGACGTAGTTTCAATAGCGAATGCAAAATCTATCTACCCGGCCCCTTTTCGATATATACATCCACGTCTAACTTGCCTGTTCTCATTGGGCATTAAGTGCTTATTACTCAGTACTCATGAGTAGCAAGAAACCTAGCCGCTGCAACTCACATGTAGTTGTGAACACAATAGGGGAGCTCAGAGTAGGCCGCTTTTCGCTGTTACTTTCGCATTTGCTGTTGCCGCACGTCGGTGCGCCGCCATCACTGAAGCGGCCTCGTACATAAAGCTTATTATTACTCAAAAATAACCACATTAAAAATAATAAATTTGCAACAAAGGTCATATCGTAAGACTATCCAATAACAGACTCACGAGAGCGACGAAAGCTGACGCTGAGGTACATGCCAGGACGAGGGCACCAATCCAGGCAGACTTGGCCATTGCAGCATGGGCTGCGGTTTCGATCATCGTAACATATGCAGCAGCCTGTCCCCTGCTAATCATACTGGAATTGCAGAAACATGTATTGTAGACGCCGGAATATTGAAGGAAACACGCCAAGACCGCCCAGATGGAGTTCGCAATGGCCAACAGTTTGCCCACCCTTCGCAGCCAGTGCGATACCGACAGGGCAAGACGTGCAGACAGTGATGCTCGATAGGGATAAGCTGCAGAATAGTGGGCGAGAATACTGGATGTCATGAGCATCATCCAAATGAAAGTCGAGACGACTCCATAAATGAGGTAACTCAGAGATCGACACCCAATGCCCTACCTGAAATCAGCTGACATATCATGCACATCAGAAAAGACGCACTATCGTAGGAGTGAACCACTCTACTATAAACGCTCCACCCACTGTTCCCCATTGTAATACAAGCGAAGCACATGACGCGAGAGCCATTCTTGTGAACACCCCAGGTGCCCAATGGCTGCGCCGTGCACGATCGGGTTGCGTGCAATACGCGGTGATTTCCTGAGGCGACCCACGTCGATTGCGGGGGTGGATAGATTTA
This sequence comes from Suillus clintonianus, assembly GCF_016758775.1. Lineage (NCBI taxonomy): Eukaryota > Fungi > Basidiomycota > Agaricomycetes > Boletales > Suillaceae > Suillus > Suillus clintonianus. The sequence goes on from NW_024539330.1 coordinate 28,927, forward strand.
AAATCGTCAGACTCGACCCACTCATTCTCAAAATTGACGGGAATACGTCTTTGAACCTTCTCTGATGCCACCTTGTACATCTGGAAGATGGTCTCTGCTGTACATGCCCATTGCAGCGAACGCGAATAATTAAACACCGGAGGAGTGAGGAGTTCGTCTGGAGACAATACCTCCTCCTCATGAGCAGTTATTGTTAAAGCTCTTTGGGCGGACGCAGGTGGTGTTCCAGTAGGAGCATCTGCCATTCCTGTGCGTGTGTGTCGGTTGGCGCGATCATAAGCTGCGTGTAAGCGATTGAAATCGCATTTCGGGGAGAGTTGGAGCCATCCAATGACTATGGGAATCAACCACAGCCACATTGAACTAGTAGGTTCGGTGCCGGCTTGAGCATTTACAAAAGCATCTGATGGTGAGTTGGCGATAGACAGGATATAGGCAACGACAACCCAGGCGATGGAGGTCGCGGACGCAATTGACCACGTATGAGTGTAGTCCACCAACTCAGAGAAGTATTGCCACCAGGAATCGTTTTCCGGAAGGACAATGAGGGATGCTAAGCGTGTGCGATCGGAATGCAGTCCTAGCGGGACTTGCTGAAGGCCGCTGACAATGAAGACTGCGAAACGTGAATTGGGATAGTCCACCGATTGACTAAATCGGCGGTTGATCCAGCGAGAATTGAGGAGGGTGATGAACAGAGAGTAGCCAGCGAGTGCCGGTGACCCAACGGTTAACACAGCAGACATGAGATTATCAAGCCTGTACTGTGCCCCAAAGGGGAGCTGCGAAATCAGCGCCAGGTATGGCAGTAGCCATGAACTGAAATCTTGCGAAAATATAGAGATATCAAAACCCCATGCGTTCCCACAGAAGGAGGTACACAGCGCGTAGCTGACCGCTGCGGCATCGGAAACATTCGACACGGGATCTCCGTCTGCATTGAGGAGACCAGCCAGATTATTGGTGGCAATTGCATTCGCCTGGATGTCGGCGAAACACTGAGTCCAGTTATGGTCGTGTCCAGCGACTTTCTCGGCAAAGTGCATCAATAGTAGGAGAGAAACTATTTGGCAGAGGGAATGGATTAAAAACCAGAAATTTATGGGCAACCCATTGCACTTACATGCCCGAGAGCCTGTGTGAAAACGCATTCTTTACCAGCTACCTAATGTAGATGTGATGAATGCCTTCAGTGCACTAAAAACCAGCATCACGGCCTTTAGTAGTGCCCATATCTCATAGAAAACCTCTTACCAGATCGCCGTAGAAAGGAATAAATACTATCAAGGGCATCTGGGCTTGTTTTGATGTTTTATATGTATGCATAGTGGCGATCTGAGTTATGATTATGGCTGTCTGTGATAGACTCCTGTGCCTGCCAAGGAAGGCGACGAGAACTAGCACGAAGGCGAGATTAACGGGCAGTGGCTCACATCCGAGCCTGGATGCAGTTCGATGACCCTGACTTGACCCTGGCACGATTTCTTCGTCGACAACAAAAGCAGTTAGGGTTCTCGCATTCACTTAATGTATGCTATCTTTGCACTCCCAAGGGTGAAAAGTGCAACGGTCAGCCGCATCCAGAAACGAATATAAGTGGAGGAAAGATGAACGTTAATGATCCACGACGTGACTGCAACGCATAGCATGACGCACTGCCACTGAGCGCTCTATGACAGTACCACGTTCCCTGTTGTCCTCCTGGACAGAGCCCGCCACTGGTTAGTGTATGAGATGTTTATGTCAATACAGCCTGTCCATAACGCAAAACGAGTCAGTTGTTGCTGTAGATTAGAACTAGTGGTGCATTGTGTGAGCCGAATAAATCATGAATAGATTGCATGCGGCAAAAGAGGAAGACAGCAAACCACGCATACAGTCTCATACAGTGACTCGAGTTGCTGGCCTCAATGTCTTGGGTCGTCTATCATAACTCGTATATGTTCATTCTGAAATGCGGGAGAAAGGAGTCCAGTGCCTTCGGGTCCGGCCAACAATTACACGCAATTTTAAAATAGGAGTTCAAAACGTTCCTGTGGTTCCTGACAAGTTCCTGTGGCGACTTGTAAGTACACGAAAAAGGGGTCTGGGCGCCGAAACACGTACACATAAAGTATAATATAGATAGTTCGACCAACTCGTCAAAGGTCATTACAGGGCGTAAATACCACACGGACCCGTCAGCTATTACTCGGTTGAAACGGCGTCAAGGACTCGCGAGGACTCTCTTCTCGGTCCTCGTGCTGTGCAGTATATGTCCCTCCGGAAATGGGTCGCGAGAGCCTGCGAGGTCGGGCTCTCGTAGGATCGGTTTGCTGATGCTGTGTAGCGTAAGGTGCGTCACTGAATTGCCTGTACTGGGTAGGAATTGGGGGAACAGGAGGGGAACCAATCGCATAGGAATAAAATGATGATGGCGGTGTATGGCAGGAGGAGGTCCTCTGTCGAGCTGTAGGGGATGAAGCTCCGTGCCGGTACGTAGCAGAAATGGCGGGCGAATTTTGTCCTTACCACACAATCAGCTTGAAAATCCACGAAGGACAAAAACAGTCATCACTTACGGATATGATCAGAGCTCACCGACCTGTGGAGCGGGGCTGCCCACATATCGACCATGGTTGTGCGGTTTGACGCCTGGTCATCTACACCCAATCTACCCGCTTCTGGTCCAGACAAATATGGATGCAGAGAAGGAGCGAGAGGAGCAGGTAATACGACTCTGACTTGACTATGTGGTCCATGCGGGACACCTACGACAGTGCTCCTTCTAGAACTCTTCGTACTTCGGATGGAGGTGCTGGATACTGCAGACGTAGGACCCGTACGGCGAGAATACGAACGGGAAAGCGTAGCTTGTGATGGCGAACGCGATGCAACAGAAGCTAAGGGGGGAGTGGAGGAAGCAGAACCCAAAGAGCTGCTACTCAAACGCCTGACATGACCAAATGCAGGATTTGGCATTCGTAGATTTTCTTCGTCCGTCGCTGGAGGCAGCGGCACATCTTGGTCATCGCCTTTCTCCACAAGACACAGACTTGTTTGCGAAGAAAAAGTCTGGTCGTACTTTGCGGGGAGAAATGAAGAATCACTCGCAGCGGGCGATAATCCAATTGACGGGGAAAGGCGTGAAGACAGGGAGTATGTTGACGTTATAGTGGGTCGTTCATCAAACTCTGTCAGCCGCTGCTTACGATAATGAGCAATAGGCTGCACGGGGGGTAAGGGAGTGGAACGTCGAGCCAATCGATGGCGTAGGAAGCGAAAAAGACCGAACAAGATCAACGTGCCTGCAACGACACAGAGAACCACGATGATGACTGTAGTTGTGTGGTTGACACCGGTCCCGCTAAAGATTTGGGTGGCGAGAGAGTTGCGTGGTGAATTATAATGAGATCTATGTTCCATACTGAAGGGAAGTAAAGAGCGTCGAATTGTTAATGAATGACAGTGGATGCTAGATGGGTAAGACGGCACTGCTGTCGTACAAATATGTTAGCTTAACGAAACTGCAGAAGAATGTTCTATAACGCACGGGTCGATGCTAGATATGACAGACAGCAGCAAGCGGACTGAACAGTCTACCTGGTCAACGTTGAAGGGAATAAAATAGATACCTGGAAACGTGCATTCGGCTACCCCTTGGCCAAGTGACAATGGGAAATTCATTGATTTGACGACAGTTACGTAATTATGATGGATGACCGGTAAGAACTTCGGTTGCGCACTGGTTGCATCAATATATGGCGGGCATCATCCGTCCTCGCTCAACGCATTCTAACAGTATCACGTCCAACCCTACAAAGCAGCAGGGGCAGCAGCAGCAGCCAGCAACACTTGCAAAGCGTCTGCTCTTTCCGCACTTACCACCAGGCTCAGACTTACCGCCGTTGTTTGTTTCACCAACATGTTTACCCGAACTCAACGCCGAGGCCTATGATTTTCTTGCCCTTGCTTTGCGCGCCTTCGTCAATACTTGGTGGACCAAGATTACTCGTTATGACAAGGAATTCCTTCCCGAAATCACGATTGTCCTCATGACCGTCCTTCGGACTTTCGAAACACGCATGATATCCACTGACTTCTCCTTATTCACATTTTCAGTCGCCCCCGCTCTAATAACGCAACACTATCGCGACTACCGTCACGCTGCTTCCAAAGTGTCTACCTCGTATGCAATGGGCGGTGCTGTACCCCTTCCACACCTCTTTCACCAGCTGCAGCCTCACGTAGCAATTTCTCCCGAGGGTAAAATTGACGAGGAATACTTTCGCCAGGCTTTCGACCATGTACTTAAATTATGTCTCCCTCCTCAGGATTATGCTCCAGAGGTTGAGCGATACATCGTGCGTGAAATCATCCTCAAGGTACTAGTGAAGGATGTTATCCCGCGAGTCACCCAACCTTGGTTTATTCAGCGAACAATTTTGGACTTGCTCGGGCCATCACTTGATGCAGAGTCTGACAAGGTTTGCCATTTTATATGTCACCGTATCAAACTCTGACCGAATGATATTGTAGCCTCCAAGCGTATCACCACCGTCACATAATCATCACGCTCATTTCTCTTTTCATTCCATCCTTGTATTCTTCCTCTCCGCTGTACAATCCATCTCTGGAATAGGCCTAGCCCTGATTCAAACATATAAGCAGACGCTTAGTACCATCAAACTTGTTAATCATTCCACGCCCCCAACAGTTAATCAACGGCGAGCAAGTGAACCATTGAGGACAGCTCGCCAAGCTCCTATATCGCCCACGAGGAGTGCAAGATCGGTCTCACCACCTTTATCATCATATGCCTCGGCTGCATCGTCTACTCCATCCCTGCATGCAGATATTCCTCCACCCAACCCTCAGCGTTTATTCAGTCACTATGCTCGACAGCCTCTCACAATGATATCCGAGCTGTTTACAATGCACGAGCGCTTTGCTACAAGTACAGTAATGCATACGTTGTGTATGATCTGTGCAGCCACGACTCCGTTCATGGACCGGTAAGGCAGTTGCTATCTCTAATGATGCACTTTCTAATCTTTGTTCCTCAAGACTCCTCACCCACTTACTCTACACTCGAATCCTGTGCGCGTCCTCTATACTATTTGTACTACGACTATCCAAGCGTACCTTATTCCCAAATGGATACCCAGGCCCACCTCCAATCGATCCCACCCCAGAAGAACAAATTATTATTCGCCAACAGCTACTTCGACGATTGCGCGAACAGGTGCCAGCGTTTCTGGTTCCCGTCCTTCTTGGATCATCGCCAGAACGCACTATCGAGGACATTATCAGTCCCCTCGACGACGCTGCGTGTAATATGCACCTGGCAATATTACTCGTGGACGCGTTATTATTGTCCATTTTCCCAGAGATGGGCGTGGAAGGGAGTGCCGAGAATGCTGACATGGATATACGAGAGAGGTTAGATGACGACGGAAAGGACTGGACGCCAGAGATAAGTCGAACTACGTCGGCGATGACTGCATGAGAATGTCATGATTATTCTGGATTTTCTGCGATTTTCCTGGGTTTCCGACTCGGAACCGTGAAGAAATATCCTCTGTTTGTCTGTATTTATTGACGTCACACGGTACGGTATATATCATCAAGCAAGAAACCAAAACGCACATTCCCAGAGTCTGTTCCCCTAATCATGTCCTCCATCCACCACCCTCCGAGTCCTCCCGTTCTCTACTCATTTGATTCCACGAATGAGTTGACGGAGAAGCTCGCGGCTTTCATCGTCAAAGCACAGAAAGAAGCAATCGACAAGAAGGGCAGGTTCACTGTTGCTCTTTCAGGTGGCTCCCTGCCAAAGCAGTTGAATAAGCTCATTGATCACCCAGCTGTGAAATGGGACAAATGGTAAGGATCGGCTCAAAGATCCCAATAAATATCTATTTTACGCATCCAACAGGCAGGTCTTTTTCGCCGATGAGCGTTGTGTTCCGCTGGATCACGAAGACTCCAACTACAATCTTTGCCGGAAAGAGCTATTCAGCAAAGTTCCCATACCAAAACAAAACATTCATCCCATCGATGTCTCCCTCTTGGACGACCTCGAAGAGCTCGCAGACGCGTACGAGAAAGCGCTTATCAACGAGTTTGCCCAAAAAGACTCTGCTCGTTTTCCCGTCTTCGACCTCATCCTCCTCGGCATCGGTCCAGACGGACACACCTGTTCCCTCTTCCCGGGTCATGAATTGTTGAAGGAAGAGGACAGGTGGATTGCGTACCTCGAGGACTCGCCGAAGCCTCCACCGAAACGCATCACTTTGACATTCCCGGTTCTCAACCATGCTTTACGCGTCGTGTTCGTCGCAGCGGGCGAGGGCAAAGCTGATGTTCTCAGCACTATAATCGATAACCCAGAAGCAGGCTTGCCTGCTTCTCGCGTCAGACCATCGCACCCAGGCCAGGTGTACTGGTACGTCGACAACGCTGCCTCAGCCAAGGTCAACTACCAGAAATCAGAATTCAAGCTATGAGTTATTGGAAGCAAGGAAGGAATTGCGGAAGGAATGTGTCTTGTACTTGTACCAACCTTCAATTGCGCATTATTTCTTATCTCACTTGAGCCGGTTGTCATTTCTTGGCTTGCATCGTATCCTTGTGTGTTTAACGTACACATAAGGATATATGCAGATGGTTACTGCTGAAGCGCTGAAGTACTGACCACATGCTATACGGTATTTCACTGAAACACGAAAGTACCGAGCAAATGCTCTTTAATTACCAGTGCCCTTGGCTGTAAAATGGGAAACTTTTAGTAGCATTTACGTGGAGTCAAGTCATTGTTCGCAAAAATACCGATGTTTGCCTTGTGTCATTAATACTCGTGACTTCGTGATGTTTGCCTCGCCGCCTGATAACCCCATTACAGCTTGACCCTGCATCAAAGACTGAAGCACATCCGCATCGGTGTTTAGGCTGTGGAATTGAACTCTCGGACCTCAACTTACCGTCTGGTGGCTGTGTTTGCTGCCTTTTGTGTTTATCTGTACTTACCTATTGTCACCACTCAGTATGACCCCCCATTTCTTGTGCCTATCGCAATCCGCCGTAGCCTGCGTCATGAATAGATGAGATCAACAGCGTTCGTGATGTACGCGATAGAGAACAGTGTAAAATATTACTCGGCGTAACTGCAAGGGGTAACAAACGGCAAGATGCCGTAGAGAGCATGACCAACAGAAGAAATCCCAGTCCATAGATTATCCATTAACAATTGCACCCATAGTTTTGTGTGCTCTCCCGGTCAATCTGGATTGGGTCCGGGTAATCAACATACCTATCACCTGTCGTAAGCAAGATAGCCAGATATAAGACATAATCAAATAAACACACAGCTGTTCTTCTGCTTCTTGTTGCAGTGCATTCTTTGAGACAGTCTGGAATGCCTGCTCGACATTGATAGCCTCCTTGGCAGAAGTCTCGAAGTAAGGGATATTGCCCTTTGATTGACACCACGTCATAGCCCGCTTCTGTGTCACCTACAAAGCATGTAAGCAAAGGAAACATACGTTGTGACGCTTCCTTTGACGGACCTGTCGCTTGTTCTCCTCCACATCGATCTTATTCCCCAACACGACAAAGGGGAAGTTCTCTGGGTCGTGCGGGCTTGCCTGAATAAGGAACTCATCACGCCAGCTGTCGAGGGTTTCAAACGACTTGGCGCTGTTCACATCATATACAAGCACACAGCAATCTGCACCGCGGTAGTAAGCCACACCTAGAGATTGGAAGCGCTCCTGTCCAGCAGTGTCCCAGAGCTGAGCATCCTCGTCAGTCGGGCTGACGCAACTACCCTACTATAACACACACGCACCTGCATTGTGACCAGACGGTCATCCACCATGACTTCCTTTGTAAGGCTGAGAACAGATAAGAACCGTGAACGGAGCCACGAATGTAAAAGGGCACTTACAAGTCGGCTCCAATGGTGGCCTTGTACTGGTTGCTGAACCGCTTGTTCACATATTGGTTCATGAGTGATGTTTTGCCGACACTACACAAACAAGACCAGATATAAGTTTCAATTCCTTGGGCCAAAGGCTAGATACTTTGCAGCACGCACCCACTGTCGCCTAAGATAATAACCTGACCGGATGAGTCAATAATAAGACATATTTGCAAAAGTATAACAAACGGACCTTGAGCAATACACGACCCATTTGTGAAAATTAACAAAGAAGCTTATGTGCGAGGAATGGGTCGTAGGGGGAGAAGCAGGTCGTCGTGCTGCACAGGCTCGAAATGAATGGGTCGGTGGAGCGCCGGCACCGGATGCCAGCGCCGCCCCATGCGGAAGGTGTTTGATCTCCGCTTCAACTGCCTTACTCGCACAAAGCGGCCAATCGGCATTTGGCTCATGTTTCATCGAGTCACTTGTAATGTCCTAGAATTTGCTGCTTTCACCAGATATCAACATTCGCGACGTTTATTGGGCTATAATCACTGCAGAAACATGGCAACTCGTATTGCGCCTGCTGTCAAGAAAGAAATCCAACTGACCGACGCTGAGGATCATCTGTGCACTTTACTCGACGAATTTACGCGCCATCTTCAGGAGAACAAGAATATCACGACTGCATGCAGGATAAACGGGGGATGGGTCAGGGACAAGGTCAATCTGGACCTCTGTTATAGTTCGGGGCAAGCTCTCATGTGTTACAGTTACTGGGCATGGACAGCAATGATATTGACATCTGTCTCGCCGATATGATGGGTGTGACATTCGCGGAAGGTTTTGTAGCATTTCTGTCTGAGCAGAAGGATCTTCATGTCCACAAAATCGCGAAAATTGAGAGCAACCCTGATCAATCCAAGCACTTGGAAACTGCACGGACTACTCTCCTTGGCATAGACCTCGATTTCGTGAATCTAAGAAGCGAGGAGTATGCAGAAGATAGTCGCATACCGACTGAAGTTGTGTGTTCAAGGTCTCTTGGAAGAACGCGCAGAACTTGACCAGATCACATACAGAAATTTGGTACACCGCTGGAGGATGCTCTGCGGAGGGACCTCACTATTAATTCGTTGTTCTACAACGTTCATACTCGTTCAGTTGAGGATTTCACCGAAAAGGTAAGTTCATGTCACGGATATCACTGATATCGGTGATACTGACGCAACATGGATAGGGTCTCGATGACCTTCAAAATGGTATTATTCGGACACCATTGCCGCCACGTGAAACTTTCCTGGACGATCCTCTGCGCGTCATACGATGCGTTCGCTTCGCAAGCCGCTTCGGTTTCGAAATTGATCCTGATCTGCAGCAAGCTGCCCAACTTGAGATAATTCAAGATAGCCTCGCACAAAAAATAAGCCGAGAACGAGTTGGCGAAGAAATTGATAAAATGATGAAAGGTCCGTGTTGACCATTCCGCGAGAAAGAAATCTGACGGGTTCCTCATGACGTGCAGGGCAGGATCCTCTCCGCTCGATACGTATTATTAATGATCTCAAACTCTATAAGAGTATATACCACGTCCCACCAAAGATTATCAGCATCGCATCGTCTACTCCGAAATCACAGGACCTTAATTTGCGCGCCGCTACCATTTTGCATGGCCTCCTTACATCCACTTCACACAACGAAGGTTTGATGCCTTTGCATCCTACTCTCCAATCATACGTTCTGCAAGAGCCCGGGTGTAAGGCACGTCTGTTCCTTGCAGCCAGTCTCTATTCGTATCATGGAATCACGTACCCGGATCCGAAAGGCAAGGAACAAACCCTCGTCAAGTGCGCACTCCAGGACGGCCTCAAGCTTGGAAGACAAAATCATTATCTGGACGGCATACCTGCCCTATATTCTGCTTCTGACCTCTTGAGCGGTGTTTCGCTGGGGCAGGACAGGCTAAAACTGCCCTTGGAAAGGGTTTCTATAGGTATGCTTGATGATCGTGCAGCCCAATTCGATTAACGATGGTGTCTGGTGTCCAGGGCTTTTGCTACGACAGGAAAGTGTCCATAATATAAACACGGGTTCCCACTGGGCTAGCTCCCTTGTGTTCTCTCTCGTGTGCGAGCTTGTCTCGGCATCTGGTCGTGAAGAAGCAGCAGAGTGCGTTCAGCGTTACAATGCATTGACGCGCCGAGTCGAAGAACTTGGGTTGGACAAAGCAGTGGATGCTAAGCCGATACTAGACGTGAGAACTTTTTAATTTCACTACGCCTAGCTTCGGGCTGAGCTGTCACAGGGCCAGGCGATTGCCCGCGCCATGGACGAAAAGCCTGGTCCGTGGATGAAAGCGATGGTTAACAGGGTGCTGGAATGGCAACTCGGACATCCCGACGGTACCCAAGGTGACTGCCTTGTCTGGTTGAAGGAAGAGAAGAGTGCAGGACGCATCGACCTGGAAGAGCTAAAGGCCGCCACCATGGGCAATAAGAGAGTGCAGAATCCAGACAAAGTGGCGTCTTCAAAGAAAGTCAAACGATGAGTTCAATTATGTACGAATTAAATGGTATATACACAAATTTTGGACATCTAATGGCATATATGTGTTGGCTGTAATAACCAGGGTCTTCTAGAAATACAAGAATTTACATGGTATGTGACAAGAGTTGCGATATGTGCTTGCTGGGTATGCAGAAGTGCGAGATGAGGGTAAAATGGAAAAAAAGATCGTCAATGTCGTGAGCATGTGTGGTATATTCCTTGAATGATGAAACTGTATGAGCATAGAGCGAGAGGGTGTGTCTGAGACTTTTAAAACTGGTTGAAGTGAATCCAGTCATCGAGATTAACCTCGGGATGAATGTCTTTAGTAATGGAATCAATTCCCTCGGGCATGAACCTGGATATGTCGTCGTCCTTGAACGGGCTGTACGGGGACGGAAGCGAAGACGGCACAGCAGCGATTGGCTGTACGAAGTACTTGTCGAACTCGTTGTCCGGCGAACAAGGCGTGAGGAAAGTAGTCCAAGGGTTGGTAAAGACAATTGGAGACCGAGGGGGCGTCGAAAGCGGACATGTATAGTCACTCAGGGGAGACTCATTGTTTTCGATAAGGGGAGGAGTCGGGGGTAGCTGCAGGTCGGCGCCGAGGAAGTAGGAGTCGAAAGGCATGACATCAAGCTCAGCACCGAAGTAGGCGAGCCCTGCAGCTGGCTTCATGCCTTGGTAGAAGATGCTAGATGTTTCCTGTTCCGCAACCTTCCCGTCCAATGATGAGTGACATTAAGTTAACGGTGTATGGGGAATGTCATACCTTCATATCACATAAAGCATCGAGATTTAGAGGCGGGATTTCATCAGTAGGAACGAAATCCTCCATCACATCGACTGGATACAGTAGTTCGGGAGAACCGATGAATTTCCCTGGAGTATGTCCAGCCTCCTGGGAAGGAGAGGCAACTGGGAATGGACAAGTACTCGTGCTGGCGAGGTCAGGGCCTGCAGTGCGACGTTGCGTGGTGGTTGGACGGGTAGTTCGAGGACGATCAGCTACCTTCTTTCTGCGATGTTCACGCGATTGGACAGGAGGAAGAGCCCTTGGGATGACTATGGGGGCTTGTGGAGGGATGATGGGTGTCGGTACGATCTCGTCTTCATCTTCAGATTTAACATGTGCCATTGCGTGCGCCAATGCAGAACCCTCGACGCCTTTCTGCAGGAGGGTAGCAATCATGTCGCACTTGGTCCTTTCCTCATCGCTGTTGCGTCTCCCCTTCCGCTTCGGTCCCCCGATGGTGCGATGAGAGGGAGAGTATTTGTAGTTGGGATACATCTTTGCGTGCAGTGCTTTAGCCTCTTTCGCCATCTGCACGAAAGGTTCCTTCTCGTTGTCAGATAAGTTACGCCATCTCTCGCCGGCTATGCGCGAAACGTTGCGATGGTCGGATTCTAGGCTTCTAAAATCTTCATTACTCCAGAGGCAAGAGCGAAACACTATGAAGGCGTTGGGAGGGCGGGGTATGTGGCCTTCCTCTTTTTTACGGGAGTGTGATGTACGATTGGGGAACGACAGCAAGTGGGATAGGACAGGGGATAGTGATGGGGAGATGTGGGAGGTTGTAGTTTCAACAGCAGATGGGGGGGTAGCATAAACCGAAGGGATGCCAACGGTCCTAACGCTTGAATAGCCCGACTGAGCAAAGTGGGAATCTTCATAAACATAATCTTCAGCTGCGGTAACAATTAACGATCGTTCGAAAACGTTCGGACCCACAAGGTCAAACAAGGAAATGATCGTCGTACCTGCAATCGGTGACTGATGTGATAGTCGACGAGATCGACGAACAACGTTGCGAACGTTAGGCATGACAACAAGGCTATTTTTTGAAGATAGGTGTAGTATCAAAGATAAAGCTGGGGGAGAAGTGTAGAGGTGAGGCGTAGAGGAGGATCGCAGTTGATTAATGTATTCATTTTGCCCCCATAATGAAGCGCTTAAGAACTATGGAGGAGAGCTAGTACAACCACTTTGCCCCGTCACCACGAGGCTGCCTTGAGGTCATAAGGCCCTTGAGCTCTTCCATATCCGTCAAGCCGTCTAGATTTCCGCCTTGCGACCGTTGTTCTGTGAAAGGAGCGGAATCAAGATACGAATAAGCTTCAAGAATCAATAGGCTTCAATACAGGCGATAACGAAGTCTACTGCTTACCAGCAAAACGTGCAGCAAAACGTGCGGCACTGGAAATCCTGGCCCAAAATCAGCCGAGAAAAGTAACTTTGATCACCACTTTGTGGGCTGATTTGTGTAGCTCGTGGCGGCGGACTCACCTCTACAAGGATTCCCAGGGATTGCCTCGTGGAGAGACCTCATCCCAGCGGCGCGGCGTTTTATCTTGACATAATGCTCTTCGGAAGCAAACCTTCAGGGCTCCGAAATCCATGATGGATCACACCTTGTCACATCTTCACATCATTATCACCCCACCCCAGCCTCCCTTCACCTTTCACATAATCACATTAAATGATTTGCTCATCGTCAGCCGCTCACCATCGATTATCGTTTACGCCCACGTTTCGGTGAACGAGTCGTTATCTTGACCAGGGTTGGTTCCTTGCAAGGAAATACATAGCATTTTCAAGCTTCTTGTAGCTCAAAGAATTTTGGAATACCAGTGCTGCCAATGCCGTTATGACATGTTCATCAATACTTGAGGCCTTCTGACATTGACAGTAAAAAAACGACGTGCTTTCTCGAGTTTTCGAAAGAAGAATCTACACACTCATTTATCTGATCTGTCCTCTTCCCCGACGCCGTTTTTTTTATCGGCTTCACGGAACTCTTTCTCTTTCCGCCTCTTCGAACCCGCGATCATCTCCCTTTACATCGACATGAGAGGGAAGTAGTACCCGAAGCTTTAAATGAACCAACCTCTTCTTAATCGCATCACTGCGACCTATTTTGCGGGCATCATTCACGGTATCTGCTCGCTTCACCTTGCCCATCTGTTTTCGCTTCATTTTTGACGGTTTCGGAAGTTTGAGAATCCATTCTGGAACCGAAGAACCGGACTGTAACAGCACGTTGGCAATACTAGGTAAGGGGTTCAGGGGTTCATCAGCTAGGCGTCGGCAAAAAATGGCCGAGCTTCACGTACGCTTTTAAGAAAGGTGCATCTTCATCTGTGAAATAAGTCACAGCTTTTCCCTCCCGCCCGGCGCGACCCGTACGGCCTGCGAAGATTAAGTGCGGAGACAAGTTGATCAGAAAACAGGGATGGTACCTATTCGATGGACGTAACTCTGGATACTAGTTGGGAAATCGTAATTGATCACCTCTCGGATGCCTTTGAAGTCCATGCCACGAGCCATGACCTCTGTGGTCACCATAACCCAGCTGTCACCACGGCGCATCCTGCTTACTGCATCATCACGCTCTTTTTTGGTCATCCCAGCATGAAGACAGTCCACATTTGAAATGCCGTTCATTGTCAACTCCTCTGCAAGCGACGTTGTTCTTGGCTGGGTGGATGTGAAGACAAGGAGAGGCGGGTTGTATGGTTGAGAAAGATGCGTCAGCAGACTTGGGAGCTTGGAGGCATCATCGGCCACATATGTAAGAGTTTGTGCGATCAACGGGAGCGGAGTATCTCTAAAAAGCAAAGTTAGCGTCTGTACACAGGAATTCGGTGTTCGATTCGTACTTGAGACCAACAATGATACGTATGGGGTTCCTAAGAATCCCCATCGCAAGTTTCTCAGCACCAGCAGGTAAAGTGGCGGAAAAAACCGCCTTTTGTATGTTCGGATGAGTGCATGCCCCGATAACTTCTTGGACTTGAGACAAGAATTCAGAATCAAGCATTCTGTCGGCTTCATCCAATACAAGATATTGCACGCTAGTTATAAGAGTGAGCCATGTGCACAATAGGACAGGCAGTTCATGGCGTACTTATTCAACTCCAGATTTCCTTCCTGAATGGAGGCTACTAGCCGAAGGGGTGTGCTGACGATGATGTCTATACAGTATCAGTCTGGATAGAGAGTGCACAGCGTATGAATGTAGCGTACCTACTTTGTCTCTAACGTTCTTGTCGCTCAGGGTACTAGCTGTAGCTTTGCTAAACAGGACCGCGCGCCATTTACGCCCAGCAGCGAGTTTCAGGCACTCATTGTGAATCTGGTGTGCCAATTCCCGAGTCGGCGCAAGAATAACAGCTCGGACTCCGCGACCTCCATCGTTCTTCATACTAGATATCGGGGAACCCAGGGCAGACATAATGGGCATCAGATATGCTAGGGTTTTACCCGTACCCGTGGGCGAGATAGCAGCAAGGTCACGGTGCTGCAAGAATCGTCAGCATCATCCGGACCATGAGAAGGAACGTCTGGTAGGCTCACCTCAAGCAAAATCGGAATCCCATGAGCCTGAATCCCAGTAGGATGTTTGTAACTGTTTTCAGAAAGGTTTGATAACAGACGCGGAGAGACTTGATATCGTTCGCGCAGGTCCTCGAAGGACACAATTGGTTCAGGTACATCTGACCCTTTGGCAGTCACGCGATGTTTCTGCATGGTGGGCGCCTCTTCCTCTGCACCAATGTGATCACCGTCTGAGTGCATTGATTCATCTTCTATCTTCCGACGCTTGCGTTCCACCTTTCCTTGCTTGTCTTCGGCATGAACGTCACTCTCTTTTTCCCCAGCTTTCCGCTTCCCGGCAGAAGCTTTAGCATATTTGAAAAAGTCCAACTCTGCAGGTAATTGTGCATCATGCGATATCAGGGCCCCCTTTCCTTTAACGTCTTTTGCTGGTGCCTTCTGCAAAGACATGAGCCATTGAAGCAGCTTCAAGTTATGGACACCTTTTCTTACATTAAATATCTGGACGTCAGCCTTGAATCTCTGTTTGTCAAAGCGTGCACCTCCTCGAGAAAGGAGCTGGAATGCTTCCATAATGACTGTCAAACACAGCTAGCGAATGGCCAACGAAAACTTGCAGAATTAGCGGAGTGAGTGTAATGAGAGACTTTCTCGATTGACTGAGATGCTGGTCAGTGGTCACGTGAGCGAAAGTATCCCGAAATTTGAAAAGTTAGATCCAAAGACCAGATCCCCAATTGGCTTGCATGCGCAACGGTACCACATAAGTGATTTCAGAAAATTTACAGGTCCTAAGTTTGTCCTTATCTTCGTAGGTGTTCTATATAACATACCAGAGTCCGCCAGGCGAGCTATTGTAAGAACGAATAGGTAGTAAGCAGTTATGAACTCCACCTCAGTAGATAATAATACACGAGTGTACAGAGAGAGCGAAAGTGATAGGTATCCAACATTATATGTCTAGGACATCATCTAACGTCTTAATGGTATTTATGTGGATGTCCAAGCGCCAATCCGACAACTTGTGGATACAAGTAATTGTGTGCCTCATGATATGCAGGTAAATTGGATGAAGATTACGGGGTGACCAAGGAGGACCAGCCGCGTTTCAGTTGCTGTTGGGAACAAAGACGTTGATGTGCGGAGACGAGAAAAGTTTGCTCAGCTTACCTCGAAAAAGACGAACATCAGGACGGTGTTTGGGCCAAGACGCATCCAAGCGGGCGTCCAGCCTTTGAACATGAACGCGGGACCTTCCTCGCGCAAGGAACGGACCAGGACCTCTATTGGGCTGGCATTTCCGGACTGGAAGTGATTGTCAAACTCCATCGCGAGAATTTGATATTTGAAGGAATACATACAGAACCCATGATCCTTGTCCTTATGACATCAGCAGGAGAGCATACAGCTTGAATCATATAATCAACAACATTCTGGTGACTTCATAGCAGGCAACTCACTCGTGCCGCATGTTCCGGCTGCAAGACTTGCAACTACGTGCAAGAAGAAACCGTCATGGAATTGATAGTTGACCAAGGGTATAGGGTATTGCAAGAGAGTGGTTTTAAAAAAGTCATAGCTGTCGAGACCAGATGAACTGATGCAGCAAAGAGGTAATAACGCCATACTCACGATCCAACCTGTGATGTCTGTATTGTACGTCGCGTTAGCATCACTCTAACGGAAGATAGGACATTAAGTTACATTCATCAAAACTGCTCGGGTCTTTGCAGTGCTCATAGTCAGTGAGAGCTAGATGTGATGTCAAATGCACAAACTGTGTTTGTTCCGAGGCCACGTGCAAGACCTTTCCGGCCATCCTCCTTCACTAATGAGATGAGCCCAGTGATACCGTTGCGGTAGTTGTAGCGTTTTTCCGGAGGACGAATGGAGTCACTGGTCATTCGAACCAGCAGAATATCTGCAAGCAATTATTACGTATGACAGCCAAAAATGATATATCATGGGCGTACCTGCAGGATTTCCTGCGATTCCTCCCAAACCGCCAGCCACTCCAGCTGCCAGGAGAAGCTTCCCCGCGGATGGGGATTGACCATTCTCGGACATGAGGCGTTTCATCTCCTCGTAGCTGCCTAGACGGACGAGCGAGTAGGTCATTTGACGCATAAGCGATGCGGAGAGACCGGTATAAACACTACGCAGTCCAGAGTTGGATATCGAGTTGCGTAAGATTTTGAGCATAGATGGACTTGGTACAGTAGGACCCAGACTCTGCATGCGCCTGTTGAGGGTATGAATATGCTATCACGAGGGCTGAGTGAACCACACTTACACTTTGGCCAGGTCAAGGGGATGCGTGAAACATGCGGCCACTGCAAGGCGTCAGGCGCATTGTGGTCAGTGAGGATGTACAGTTACTCACTGGATGCCGCGACGCCTAGTCATGATAGTGAGCAGTGCCCGGTAACATGTGTAATAGCTGGATCATCTTACCTCCAAGCCTTTGAAATCAAGCCATATGCCAGTTAGCAAATCTTTGAAGGGTTTGTCCGACTGTTGTGAAACTCACCAAAACGGATAGTTGGGCATCTTATTTCGTTCCCTGAGACTCATGGTGCCCACCTCTCCTTATAAACGGGTGCCCGCCTGTGTCAATACTCCACCGATTAAAACCGAGGCATATGTTATGCGTCGTGTGATGCGTATCCTGAAATTTTTGTGCGTCGGTCATATGCCATAAAGTCAAAATATCAATATTCTGTCAATCAAATACACGGACAAATAAAGAAAATCCGAAGTTACGCGGGAGACGGGAGACCGCGCTCGATCTGTTGCAATATTTGAACATGGAGGCACGATCGCCGACGTCTACTAGTTTCCCCTTCTCACTTAGAGTCAAGTTGGGCAAAGGGCGTCAATTCTCGCGGTCTGAGCAACAGTAACTAAGCGATCACGCTCTAGGATTGAGAGTTACGCGACATATCTATTGATCAAAGCCTAAGGAGACCATAGGAGACCTTGCGATGCCCATGAGATCCTCTGGCAAGGCAGACAGTCTACAGAAATTGCTCAGTAGACTTCATAAACTGATGTTTCTCTACAGCAATTAACGTGACTCCACCAGGTTTTGTTGGCAGCGCCTGACCATATAGAACGGACAACAACCGTGGTTCATGCATCATGATCATGTGTTCCAGCACTTGCTCGCCAACCAGTAGCACTAATGCAAGGTTGATCGAAGGCATTGGAAACACGCAATGACTGTCCATGCATAATGGATTGAGGGTCCGTGCGCACGTGATTCCAAATTAGTAAGCGCGCCGCATTTAGAACAGCCGCATTTTTGTGCTGTTGCTCTTTAACCTCAACCTTCTTCTCTTCTTGCTTGCTTTTTCTCCACTTCTGCCGACCACCTATCTGACAACCTACTCTCTTTCTGCACAACAATGAGCTCCCACGACAACGAGGAACTTATCGACTATGAGGATGAGCACGACGTTATCCCCAATGGCACAGCTTCTGCTGCTGTTGCCAACGGGACAGCGGCGTCAGCAGTGGATGGCGAGGTCGACAAAGACAAGAAAAACTTCTCCGGAATACATTCGACGGGCTTCAGGTGTGTTGTCTGTTCATTTTGCCACGAACCAAGCCCATCTGACAATTTGCCTCCTTTTTTCACAGGGACTTCTTGTTAAAACCTGAACTTCTGAGAGCCATCAGTGACTTGGGTTTCGAGCACCCCTCAGAAGGTATGCTTCAGTGACGGTTGAATTGGTATTCACAACTCACAGAACTTCTTTTGACAGTTCAACAAGAATGCATTCCTCAGGCTGTTCTGGGAATGGACGTTCTCTGCCAAGCAAAGTCAGGGCATGGTAAGACAGCAGTCTTCGTGCTCGCGACTTTGCAGCAACTGGAGCCCGTCAACGGAGAAGTTTCTGTTATTGTTCTCTGCCACACCCGCGAGCTCGCTTTCCAGATCAAGAATGAATACACCCGCTTTGCCAAGTATATGCCCGACGTGCGGGTTGGCACATTCTATGGCGGCACCCCCGTTCAAAAGGATGCGGAGACCCTTCGTGACAAGACACGCTGTCCCCACATTGTCGTGGCCACTCCTGGACGACTCAATGCCCTTACAAGAGACAAAATTTTGGATGCAAAGAACGTCAAGCACTTCATTTTGGATGAGTGCGATAAAATGCTAGAACAGCTTGGTTAGTCTCATCCTGCGATTCGATTTCGGCTACGATTCTGCGGTATCTTGGTACCGGTTGCCGCCGCCGCAAGAGGCACTTGTCTCGTCAACGTCCCCTCCCTCCGCCGAGGGCGCGGGCGCCTTGTGCGCCCTGAAACGCGCTGTAGATGCAGGGTCTTGGGATCTTTGTTGGGTTGATGAGATTACATACATAACGTATCATCCTATCTCCATTCCCATTCTTTACACTTGTCATATCGTCTTCTGGCGATTTTTGAGTCCCTTCCCCTCTCAAAATTTCGGCAATAGTCTAACCGCATCTCCCTGGTGTTCTTTGTTTGATTCGCAGACATGCGTCGAGACGTCCAAGAAATCTTCCGTGCAACACCTCACCACAAGCAGGTGATGATGTTCAGTGCCACGCTAGCGAAAGAAATTAGGGCCACGTGCAAGAAATTCATGGCAAATGTATGTGATGTGTTCTGTCTCGTGCACTTCCCACTGACACTTCCGGCAGCCTTTGGAGATCTTTGTTGATGATGAGACGAAGTTGACGCTGCACGGACTGCAACAACACTACGTGAAGCTTGATGAGAACGCGAAGAACCGGAAGTTGAACGAGCTACTAGACACCCTAGAGTTCAACCAAGTGCGTATTGTCTTGTCTGATCGACTTGTTTATTTATGGTCTTCAGGTGGTTATCTTCGTCAAATCAGTCGCAAGAGCTGTTGAGCTGGACAAGCTCCTAGTGTCTTGCAATTTTCCTAGTATCAGCATTCATTCAGGCTTGGCTCAAGAGGAACGGTGAGTAACTAGCAGTGGCTCTCCAGTACGGGTACTTCTTACTAAGCGCTCGCTCTAGTATAAATCGTTATACTGCGTTCAAGGCCTTTGAAAAGCGCATACTTGTCGCAACCGACATTTTTGGTCGTGGCATTGATGTCGAACGGGTCAACATCGTGATCAACTACGACTGTCCGCCAGATGCGGATAGCTACCTTCATCGTGTCGGTCGTGCAGGTCGTTTCGGGACGAAGGGTTTGGCGATCACGTTCCAATCAAGTGAGGCAGATCAACAAGTCATGTCTGCCATCCAATCACGCTTTGAAGTCGCTGTGCCCGAGCTTCCCGACCACATTGATCCTGCTACTTACAGTGAGTCTCTAGCTTTGTGTTTCCTTTGACCTTGAACTGATGTTCTCTATTCTTCCTTCAGTGACGTCGTAATTTCATCTACGCTTATCCATTCTCGATACTGTTGTTTTCTCGTTGTCTTCCTCCCAAACACTCCTCGATTGTCTGAGCATATGTAATGTTATTTTAGTGGGTAGTCGAATCCATCATTGTGCTTCCTAACTTGTGATGAAGTCCAAGTTTTCTCAGTACGTTTGTCACGTTGTTACCACCGCCGATCGACCCTACATTTTCAACAACCCTTGGAGCGTTTGAGGACTCCGCTCCTAACTTGGTTGTGTTAAAAGAATGAATGAGAAACTGCATGTCATCACTGAAACTTTCCCCAGCTCATTGATGACGCATCAATCATCTCAGAGGCAAGCTGTCACCCTCGGGTTTCGGACCTGTGATATACCAATTGATGCGACAGCTTTTGAATTGTAAAAATGGACACGTATAGTGCATGCGGCCAACGGTTTAGCACTGCCAAGTAGGCTGGAGCTGCTGGACCAATAACCCTATACCGTTCTTGCCCGCAGTATGGATCAGCAGCGATAGTTGACGAGTTTCCGGAAGGAGCCGGATGAACACCTTTCTTAAAGATCCAAACTACTTACAATTGGGGCCCGAACGGCACATAGATATTCATCGCGGTGCGCGGCGTGCCCCGTGAAAGTGACATGATTGTTATTGTCATCAGACCCAATTTCAAAATTTTAGCAGCTCCAGCTCCGAAGCTCAGCGAATCCCTTGGGAATGTTTCGAGATGTACGGTCTTTGTTACGTTTCTAGTAGCTGTGGAAGAACAATCATCATTCTGGGGTTCGAGGAAGGGACGGGTGTTTATTTATTGTTTAGCGGCATGGGGTAAATCTACCACACTGATGGTGTTAGCACGACACGGACCTCCGTGTAGTGACGTCAGCATACAGGTGAGATTCATGAGATTCGAAGGGCTGGAGCGTCAGGGCAGCTCATGTCACACGACGAGAGACAGAGTATTGGGTAGTTCAAAAAATAGAGGATGGCCATAAAGCCGATGAACGCACATACAGGGATGGTAAAACTGTACCTAAAGGCATACAATCCCGAGCGCTCAGTGCTTTTTGAGGCGAGGACGCTTCTCACGGAGAGGCTCTCCTGTATACGAAGAACCTACGCTCTTTCTTCTGGTAGTCTCGGATTTTAGCTGTAAAATGCAGTTGTGCAGTTGAGTGCCGAAATTCCCAGAGTTGAAATTCTTACCTTGCGCTTGCGCGATGCAACCATGGGACGATCATCATCATCGTCTGAAGACAAAGGCGTCAAATCGCTCTCGTCCTCTGTGGTGGCCTAGGAAGTTCAAGGGATTTCAAGGGAGTGAACATGCAAAGCTGAAAGCTGAACCTAAAATGTACCTCGGTCTTCCCTGCTCTTTGCTTGTGCGGAAGGCATTGGACCTCAGCCACAAAGGCGGAGGTACGGCCACCAACAGTGATCCACTTGATAGTCGCAGATTCCCCAGAAGGCTCAAAACACCTAAAATTAGTGTGTGCGAGCAGAGTCGAGGAAACAAGCATACTAGCTTCATGGATTGCTGCGCCTTCTTACCTTTTCCCTGGCGAAGGTTTTGGAGATCAGCAGATCGTCTGACGGAGGTGAAAATTACCCAGCGATGTTTGAAGAGCCAATGAGAGGGGTATTTCTCATCGTCGGCATCGGCTTCCACAGCAATTCGACAAACATCAGCTACTTCACGGTGCAAGGCTTCGACTTGGTTTTGTAGAAAAGTATTGCACCGCTGTTCAGGGTGAACCTTTGCTTGATATAATATTTCATCTGATCACAGATCCCATAGGATAAAACATCGACAATCCATAAAATCCCCTCACCAGCAAGGTAGTTTCCAACGCCTGCACTGAAGGATTGGTCTAATAGAAGAGCCTTGATTGGACACGACCTTTTCAGAACGAGGGTCTGAAATTCCCACAGTGGAGGCATGGTTAAGATTGGATCGAAGCCAAGTCCAGATATAGGCGGTTCTTCTCTGGGGTGAATGACAAGACGAATACGCCCCAGGCGACGTGCGTCAGAAAATGCCAGTTCGGTTGTTGTGCCTGATGTCTCGGCCTCGATGTGCAAGATGAACTGTCGAAAGCTGGCAGTTAGGTGGCAAATACAAGAAAGGGTGAATGACAAACCTTCATGAATCTAGGCGGCCATACATCGGGGTCCTCGTGAACTTTCCTCCTGTACTGAATGGTAGGCTGGCCCTTGACCTTGAAGGAAATGGTGGACCCTGATCGAAGAATGCACGGAAGACGTATATAGACGTACATGTAGCATCCCGGTCATACCGAAGTGAAGTAAGGGCATCCTCCCTGCACCTTCGAGCTCAATGTAGAAATATTTTCCTGGGACGAAATTCCCATGAGTCCGACGGCAGCTATTATAAGAGAGCAGCGCAGCTCCGAGCGTACCATATCGGAACGCATCTTTCACGACGCGACCACTGATTTCCCTACCCTGTACCAATGAACAAATAGATGCATGCGTCAGTCAGCCATCGGAACTAACATGCGAAAGACACACAAAGTCCTCGTGAGATAACGGTCCTTGAAACACAAGGTTGTCCTCGGAGGTTTCTACCCGAATGATTCTGTTTCCTTTGGTAATTGACCTGAGGAGGGCAGTTGCGCGCTCCACTTCTGATACGGCAACGGGTGAGTGGACCGGTACATAGCCATGAACCATGGTAAGAGCTTACCCGGGAGTTCAGGCATGACAGTATGACAGCTCACAAGGCCTCTTGCGATGGTAACTGACGGGTACAGTGATGAGTGGGTAAGTCCATTTGTCGATTTTTCCCATTGACTCATTACTTGATTCGGCAATTGAAAGTCAATGAAAATTTGCTTCCGGCTCATCAGGGTCCCTCACTCTGGTAGTACCACTACTGTGAACTGTATCGCAGGAACACCCGGGCACTCGTACGACAACCTAGGCCCTACAGGCGCTGTGCTGCGCTGGGACAGCTTTCAGTTACTGTAACGGTCCCCCCGAGAGCTGATGGGGATACTGTCTCCACGCCTAGAATAACCAATTAATTTTCCCGATGGTAAACATATGGTGACGGGCCACGAACGGGCCACGGGTAAGCAATACTGGAGCAAATCAACTGTATATTAGGATTGAGTAAGCTTTGATTGCCAAATATATAATCCAAGAACTCCTCTTCCTCCCACCTCCGCGCTTTGCCAACTAATCTCTTCAGCTAGCTTTCCCTTTGCGCAAGCTGCAATGGGTCTGAGACTTTACATGCCTTTCAACTCCAATCAAAAGCCATGGGGGCTTCGCTGGCGGTCATCTGTTTGGTTCATCACTACAGGTACGTTTGATTCTAAATCTCTATTCAAATACTAGCACTTAAAATCCATTTGCTGCCCGCCAGTCGTCGGTTTCGGTCAGTAACCGTACATGCCAGGATGCTATCCGTATTCATGCGCATTTCAGGCATTACCACCGATTTATTGGTTTACTCAATCATCATCCCCGTCTTGCCGTTCCAGCTCGAGCGTTTGTCATACCATAAGGTTTCCTCGCTCACAGGTTGGCTACTGTGTGCATATGTGAGCTGAATCCTCATTATCATAAACCCCCTCACTCATCTACTCTAGTCCGCCGGGCTGGTCCTTTGTAAGTTCGTTCGTTCCACACCATATGAAGTGGTTTTACAATTCCCTCAGCAACAATCCCTATTGCCATGCACTCAGAACGATATTCGACGAGACGAATGCCATTGATCCTTGGCCTCCTTGCGCTCATTGGTTCCCAGGTTATGTTCATGGAGGCCCCCAATTACGCAATCATGGCTGTCGCTCGTGTGTTGCAAGGAATTAGCTCTTCCATGGTCTGGATTGTAGGCCTGGCGCTTTTGTGAGAATATTTTTGGGCACCATCACACAAACTAATCTCCAATTAGGTGCGATACCACGCCAGAGAAAAATGTTGGCAGTGAGTTTTTATGAAAATAGCAGTCTGGCTTCCATCAATGAACGTTTCTCAGGACAATTGGGTATTGCAATGACTGGCCTATCCGTCGGGTGAGTATGTTTAGACTGTACGTCCGCGTTGTTGTCTCACTGCCAGAAGTCTTCTAGTTGGTTCGCCCGCTGGTGGTGCCTTATATTCTCGCTTCGGCTTCCGCGCCCCATTCATCTTTGGGGAACTGTGTGCAGTTGTCGATCTTCTCCTCCGGCTTCTTCTCATTGAAAGGGATGTTGCATTGAAATGGGGCTACGACCCATCAGAACCCACGGCTGTAGTGATTATGGAGGCGCCGGACGCTTCTTCTACACCTGAAATTCAGCTCTCCTCCATCCCAGCCGCTCATGTGCATGCAAGCACTGATGTGGAAATTAATAAAGTAGAACGATCGATAGCTTCGGACAAGTCTCTATTACCCAACGCACGAAAGCCCTCAATATCACGCAAATCAATTCTTGACTCGGCACTCAATCGCAAACCAACACCATTACTCTCAGTAATTATCAAATTATCGCAGTCACCTCGCGCATTAGTCGCTCTAACCATGACGTTCGTATATGGGTAAGCATTGTCCCATAGTACCGAGACGTGCATTCACCGTTGCCACAGACTGGTACAGAGCATGCAAGAGCCCTCCCTTCCGCTCCATCTCCAATCTGTATGGAATTTTAATTCAGATCGGGTGGGTCTTGCCTACCTGGCAGCAGTCCTCCCAGCCTTGATCTGTAAGTTACGCAGTCTATGATAATACGTCGCCCCGTCTTAAAGAGTTGCAGCGTCACCACTAGCGGGCTATTATGTTGATCAAGCGGGTTCCGACTACATAACATGCATATGTCTGATCCTTGCATTGCCGTGGTGGATTGTCATGACCCTACGACAGTCATTACCCCTGTTTATTTTTGCTCTCGCCGCTCAAAGTATGTTTGTGCCATTGCTATATGTGTCGCTCTGACCGTTTCTGCCTAGGTTTCTTCGTTTCTGGTGTCGTTGCGCCTGTGACGACTGAACTTGCATCTGTGTCTCGAACAATGGCAGGCGTCGGGTGTGAGTGATTCCCAACGAAATGCGATGCTTCATCTCCTGACAACGCACAGATGCTCATGTTTATGGCGCGTTTAATCTTGCGTTCGGGATTGGTACAGCGGGTGAGAAATCATATTTTCGTCTCAAACACAGTTTCTGACTTTTTCCCAGTGGGTCCTGTGATCGGAGGACAGGTTAGCATCCATGCCAATAAATGCAACAGCCACGTTTTTGATCGGATGTCGTTTTCTAGATATATGATCATGCGAGACATGGGTGGACCGCCGTTTGTTGCATTACGGCGGCGCTCATCGTCGTCTGCGTCACTCTCGCGTTCTGCTATACTGGCGCTGATCCTTTACTTGCCAAGGTTCTGCGTCATCATTACCCCATTGATTCAATACGAAAGAACCCAGACGAAGAATCTAGCAGTACTGACAATACTAGCCGGACCTATATCGTAGCAGGGACTGATTTTGCGTAGACGTGGACATTTTTTACATTATAGGTTTCCCTATTCACTTGGAAGTTCATGTGTATCATACATATATAGCATAGGCCAATGGACAATAGGGAAAACTACATATCCTAATCAAACGAATTCTGGTACATATGCATGTTAGGTTAGCTTCGTTTCAGAGACTTGTTGCGGTTGCAATTTGCACCTGCTTTGTCACACCACCGTCAACTTGGAAACGGTCTGTCCCCAATTTGACCCTCAGCCAAAGGCCCAAAGGCATCATTCACTCCTTTATACTGTATCTATAGTCTATAAGTGTCTGGGCGTGTGCGGGGGCTCAAAGGCCGATGAACCCTCTCCGAGATATCTCACATCCTCAGTCTCCCGTCCCGAACCAATCAAACCTCACGTCGGGTTCTAACCCACTCAATGCTCCTTCTGTTGTCCCAGTAGACAACTCCGTCAGCATCGCTCACCGACAGGAGACTCAGGACAATCTGAGACAAGCATCCGTTGCTCTAGATGCTGCATATGAGCGTGTCGCACAACTCAGACACAACATCAACAATCTGCTCAACCGGATGCCACCGGGATTCGCAGAAGGACGCTCGCCCGCCCGCGGCCGGACCCCAGAGTCCAGTATCGCACCCCAGCATGCTGCCTTGGTCCTTACCGGGTCCGATGCTCCAGAGTCTGACCAGGACTTCAATAGACGCGTTCAGAGGTTGAGAACTATTATCAATCCCTCTGCCAGGCAGCGCCTGGAAGATTTCGAAAATATGGCAAGACGGAGGAGAGGCTCCACGTCAGAGCGTGCATCAGATGTGTCACGCAATATATCCCAGTGGTGGGATGCACCTGCCGATGTACCCTCTCGAATGCTCCCGCCTCGCGCCCGTTCCCCTCCGATGCCAGACCTAATTCTTCCTGCAAACAACAGAGCCCGTCTTTCAAACAGTCTGGAAGAACGTTCTGCTTTCCGCAGCGACCATGGGATCATAAATCCCGATGATCCCACCACTATGATCGGGCGACAAGTGGCAGCGCGTACTGCCTCAGAGCGTCAGAGCATCACTCGTCCGTTCGAACAACGACTCCAAGATCAGACCTCTGTCATTGCGCGGGATCTAGCGAGCTTGGCTAGTCGGCTTGTGACGCAGGGAGTCCGCCGCCTTGAAGCTGCTCGGCAAGCAGAGTCTGAGCAGCCAAGCGTGAACGATAGATCAATTTCACAGGGACAAGGGACCTTTGTGGCCCCTTCGGAGACAGAGATGGACTGGGAACCTACCATACCACAGTCAAGCAATGATCCACTCTTGACTCTAGTGCTTGATGTTGCAGCTGTGCCCAACTCATCCATACATCCTTCTCAGCCATCGGGTCGTACGAATAGGCGGTGGACCAGTGACCACACCGACCGAACGCTACTTATAGATGAGCGGGATCAACGCCCCCCCAGCGTGCCGGAAAGACCGCCACCCCATTTTCTGAATGCTAGGTCGTGGCCTAGAGAAGTGACTGCAAACGCTGCAGGTGAAGCTTCGACGTCTTCGGGCTCTGCTAGACGCCGCAGGGGATGGGGTACGTGGGCGTAATTACTAAATATACTGCTCTGAAGCTCAATTTCAGCGCGTCTCAATGCGGATGGAGATGAGGTTATTTCGGATGACGAAGATGAAGTCGAGCGCAACCGTCGTTCGCAGCTGCGTTTGATGTATGCTCTACCAGATGCCACTGTGTCATCTGCGTCACCTAGAGACGAAGAACACTCCTTCCCATACACGTCCATCATGCATCCCCTGGATGATGATCCAGCAGAGGCTATACGCGTGCGTATCAACTCCCGTCAGGAATTCAAAGAAGATTTTTTTTCCCATACTTTCTCTTCGCGTACTTACCCACAACATGTTGATCCTTTGCCGATGCCCATTTCAGAGATGATTCGTCATCCAACTGTTCCCGCACAGGTTCCGCAGTTTATTCCAGTTTCTAAACATGCTAGCCTTGCGGGACGGTGACAAACTTTAACCCTTCTTTTTTATTGATATCTTGATGCTCGCACTATATGACAACATAAACATACATATTTGGTCTGTCATTACGATCACACTCATAATCCGAAACAAACGGTGCAACGGAAAGGACGACAGGGACGGAAATGATGTTCTGGCTGACGGTATGGTACAGTTACTGCACAATCCGAGCCTCGGAATGATGATGGGTGCCTGTTCCGGAAGCTAATCGTTCCCCGAGCCATCTCTCCGCAGAAGACAACGTCCTTTTGCAGTTTCCGATTTTTCTGTATACTTCTCAAACACATCTCCAGCGCGAGTGCACTTGCGATTCTGGGCGACGGAGCATTCAAAGGCGATGTTATCCAGACGATGAACGGGGCTGGCCCGAGACCACCGAAGAGTTGATCCGGTGCACGCAGGTCTCTCTTCGGGAGATTGAAATCGGCCCCGCAACAATACCAGTTGCCCAAAAGAAGATCAGGGTATGTGAACTATTGGACGCAATGTTACGAGGGGCACTTCATGTCGTACATACGCTGTACGATATGCCGCATCTGCAATTATTGTGGCCCATCAGAAAGGCAAGCGTCCAACTCTACGTCGGTGTTAACGAAGCTGGTGCATGATTAATACTTCTTCTTGTGGCCCTGTATGTGACGCGCTTCACGCAGAATGCTATCGCTCATGTTATATCTCCCGACTCTCCGTGATCTGCCATATCCACAATAGAAGATCCACGTTCCGAAAAACGGAGTGCTACAGCGGCTCGCCTTCTACTATGCAAGACGTTATCTAAAGACCATGTAAGGCATTGAAGGAGATGACAGGTGCGAGATGACGGGAGTAAGGCATTCCAGACCATATTTACACTCTGAAACAGAACTTGAAGCCGCGCATATTGTTAAGGTCGATTTTGCACGAGGTCTATCCTTCAGCTACCAAGTCATTGTGCCTGAAGTTCCAGCTGATCTGTGCCAAGTTCCAACAGAAGCATTTGGAAAACGGCTTTCAGTCAAGATGGAGTCGACAGCAGTTTCACAAACCTCCAGTCAAGAATATCGCACAAGAACCAGATGTGGCACTGCATGATGAACACGCATCATATGCGCACATCCGCTAGGGTCACCAACCGTCGCTTACCACCCATGAGCATAATGTGACATCGAAACCACTGTTCAAGTCAGTTACGGTCTCGACATTTCTGCTGTTTTTGGACTGACCACTGGTCGTCGGTTCCTTGACACAGCAGCAATAGTATATTGCCATTGCGGCATTAGGAGACATTGTTGCATATAGTGCGTGGTGATCCTATTCGTCTACTTTCCAGACACGTACACTCGTACTACGTGCGTGCGGAGGTATTCTGTCTTCGAGCATGAGCTCCAAATCCGAATAGAAGGCTGAAATTACTGATGACGGAAAGAAGTATCTATACAGTCGCTGGCTCTAGCACTGCCGCCGTAGACGAAAGCCTGATAGATGATCATTCAATATTCAAGCCAGGTCAGGA
Source organism: Suillus clintonianus (assembly GCF_016758775.1). Lineage (NCBI taxonomy): Eukaryota > Fungi > Basidiomycota > Agaricomycetes > Boletales > Suillaceae > Suillus > Suillus clintonianus. Next base: position 58,089 of record NW_024539330.1, read on the forward strand.
CTCGTGGTACTAACTACTTACTGCAAATGTTACAAGAAACAATACGTACCAGAGTCGCCGCAGGCAAGAGGATTGCGTACCCGGGGGTGTAGTCAACGAGCCTGGAGGAGATATGCCGTGGATCCTTCGGCTTGATCCCCCCTGTTCCACGCGCAACGAAATCCCCGATACGGGCGGGACGTGAACGACAGTCCTGCTAGTCACCCACGTACATCGTATGGACGCCCTATGTGTCTGAAGTATGCGCGGAACGGGCTTCATCATGGACATTTTTTTGCTGTCACTTGGTGGCCAACACGTTGGTTTAAGTTAAGAATGGTCAGCGCCAACAACATGCATCACCTGTGGGACTTGGCTATTGCCTGACTTGGTGCGTTAAAGACGAGGACATCTCTGCAATGGCCTGTCTGGGCCAAAGTCTGGAACACAGCATGCCAATCCGCACTTACAAGCAGAGTATGACAGCCACTCTGTGTCTAAGTATAGCTCGTCACCGTTTCTCATGCCTGCTCACTGCTAGCACCAGTGGCAACAGCACCAATGACTTTTCCAAATCTGCACAAAAGAAAACGGGCGGCGGGCGGGAAAGGTGACGGACAAGCAGAGTTGAGGCAGAGAATGAAAACATTCCAATATTATGAATGGTGACATGTTGAAGGACGGCGACAGGCACCTTGGATGGGATGTCTTTGCATGCGTCATGGCCGTTGCGACCATCGAGCGGGGTTTACAAGAACGTCGCTGCGCCTGGACTTGCCGTCGGCTACCGGTGTGCAGCTTGTGATCCGTTCAAGTTGTCCCCGGGCCAGACTTGGGCCAGACTGGTCAAATCTCCGTCTGCAACAAACAAACAAACTTCGCACCGACTCGGATCCCTTGAATTTGTACTCCACCACCGCTGTGATGTCAGTACTGCATCATGCGCTGAACGCACTTCAAGCTGTCTCACCCGTGGCAATTCATTCACTGAACCCATTCCTTTGAGTTATGATGGACGACTCAAAGCATTGAGAGCAATTTCGAGTCACTACTAGATGAGACTGCACCGTGACAGTACAGTTTCAAGTTGGTGTCTTCCTCTCTTGGAGCACGGATTCTCTTCTCACACGATGCAAGACAATATCCACCCATAAGTAGTTTTTTATTCTCAACACACAGCAACAGACTCAGGAAACCCTGCGTCAAACGTACTCCACAGTACACCGCCATCATAGCTATAGCGATGCGGTAACTACGCTGTTTCATATAGCACACGCACACGCCGGCAGGGGATTAGCAACTTGACAGACAAGCAACAGATCTTTACATCTCTCATCGTCGAATCTACTACACTTATACAGCTTTTCGGTGGAATGACAGGGGCGTTGAAGCTTGAAGCAGAACGGCATGAGGAACCTGCTTATCAGTACCCATTTTTCGTTTGTCTCATGGCTGAGTTCGGCCTTACGATCTTTCAGTGGAACGACGCGGGCGAAGACCGGCACAGTATTCTTGGTCCCACGTTTTGCAAAATTCTGACCCATCACCAACAGTTTATAACTGGTCCAAGGCATCCTTGGCGGACTATTCGAGACCATACTCTTATCTATCAGCACAGCCGGCGATACTCTCAAATATCACATGTGTCCGCTGTCAACAAGACATTTATGACATCTTTGAGAGTTGTCAATAAGACCAAAATCGTTTCCTGAGGCCCCAGGAGCATCGTCGGCGCACATGAACCAGTCATCACCCATTGCGACATGGATTTGAAGCGCTCGTTCATGACTCACAACCGACAGACCAATGTGTTCAGTGCTACGACGTATGAATCTCCATGATGGAACGTTTGGAGAGTAAGGTGAGATAATTATGTACCTTGTTGATGAGCGAAGGGTTCTTCGAAGCTTGAATCATAAACAAGTACGGTACATCTTAGTCACCCCAAGAAACCTAGCAAGTACCGTACTTGTTTATGCCAAGATTTTGGAGCCGAAGTACTTCGAAAGCCAGAACAGTAACATGGCGCCATGAATTTGCACACATATAAAATACGCCCAGATGTGTTGACAGTACTAGTATCCGTTCCTTTCTACAGTAGTCTGGTAAGAGGTTTTCTATATAAAAAATTGGCAATACTAAAGACCGGGGTGCTGGTTTATAGTACACTGAAGGCATTCATCACATCTACCTTGCGTAGCCGAAAAAGAATGCGTTGGCACACTTGCTCTCAGGCATGTAAGTGCAATGAGTCGTCCATAGCTTTCTGGTTTCTCACCCATTCCATCTGCCTACTAGTAGCTCTCTTGCTATTGGTGCACTCTAGATCTGTCGTTGGAATCGACTGGAATCAGTGTTTCACCGACATCACGGCGAATGCAATTGCCACCAATAATTTAGCCGGTCTCCTCAATCTCAACGGAGATCCCGTGTCGAATATTTCTGATGCCACAGGGATCAGCTACTCACTGTGCATCTCCTTCTGTGGGAGCGGATTGCATTTCCAGTGGTCTGCATTTTCGCAAGATTTCAGTTCGTGGCTACTGCCATACCTGGCACTGATTTCGCAGCTCCCTTTTGGGGCACAGGATAGGTTTGATAATCTCATGTCTGCTTTGTTGACTGTCGGGTCACCAGTACTTGCTGGTTACTCTCTAATCATCACCCTCCTTAACTCTCGCTGGATCAACCGCCAATTTAGACAAGCGGTGAACTATCCAAATTCAGGTTTCGTAGTCTCTATTGTCAGCAGCCTTCAGCAAGTCCCACTAGGACTGCATTCCGACCCCATACGCTTCGCATCTCTTGTCATCCTTCCGGAAAACGACTGCTGGTGGAAATACTTCTCTCAGATGGTGGACTACTCTCATAGTACGTGGTCAATCGCGTCTGGGACATCCATCGTCTGGGTTGTCGTCTCCTATATCCTGTCCATAACCAGCTATGTCCAGTCATCAACAAGCTTAAGCGGTGTCGCAAGCAATGTGGCCGACGGGGGAGCCACTGGTTCAATGTGGCTGTGGTTGATTTCAATAGTCGTCGGATGGCTGTTACTATCCCCAAAATGTGATTTCAGACGCTTACAAAAAGCTTATGATCAAGCCGGCCAACACGCGCGCGCAGGGATTATTCATGCTCATCCACCTGCGTTCACTGAAAAAGCTTTGACCATAACTGCTCAGGATCAGGATGTTGTATCCCCAGACGAACTCCTCACCCCCCCGGTGTTTAATTACTCGCGTTCGCTGCAATGGGCATCTACAGCAGAGACTATCTTCCTGGCGTACAAAACAGCATCAGAGAAGGCTGAAAACCGTATTCCCGTCCATTCTGATAGTGATAGTGACTGGGTCAAGTCCGACGACCCTAAATCTATCCACCCCGACAATCGACTACATGGGTCCAATGAGCAAATCATTGCTTATTGTGCCGCACAACCTCGCAGCCGCTGGGCGCCTGGCGTGTTCACAAGAATGGCTCAAGCGTCATGTGCTTCGCTTGCATTACAATGGGGAACAGTTGGAGGAGCGATTGTGATAGAGTGGTTCACTCCTACGATAGTGCGTTTCTTCTGGTACACTCAATATTTCAGCTGACTTCAGGTAGGGCATGGGGTGTCGATCTCTGGGTTTCCTCGTTTATGGAGTCGTATCGACTGTCATTTGGATAATGCTCCTGACATCCAGTATTCTCGCCCACTACTCCGCAGCTTATTCCTCCTCTCAAGCGTTACCGGCACGTATTGCTCTGGCGTTCTCGCACTTGCTACGAAGGATGGGCAAACTTTTGGCCATTGCAAACTCCATCTGGGTGATCATGACGTGTGTTTTCCAGTATTCCTACTTCTACGATACATGCTACTGCGATTCCAGTATGATTAGCAGGGGAAGGGCTGCTGGATACGTGACGATGATGGAAACCACAGCCCAAGTTGCAGAGACCAAGTCTGCCTGGATTGGTGGCCTCGTCCTGGCATGTACATCAGCGGCAGCTTTCGTAATTTTCGTGAGTCTTTTTATGGATACTCTTAAGCCTGAGCCTTCGGCATGATTATTGTTGCAAACGTATAACTTATGTAGATATTTTTGTTTACCGGAAGCTATCTCTTACCAACGTTGGCCCTTGTGCAATATATACCTTTGACTTACTTGTTCCGATCCACATCTAACTCCTGATTACACTCATTAGTCTATCCTTTCTACAGGACCTTATAGCTAACTAAGTCTGAACGCTGACATCCCCAATAGAAGTTCCACGGTCCGGAAAACAGTAGGCTGCAGCGTCTCACCTAAAGACCATCATGATGTAGATCATTGAAGAAGATTCCAGGTGTGTGGTGACTCTGAGAGCCAGGCATTCCGGACCATATGACTCCCACCACACCCTGAAACAGAGCCGCATATTAACTTAAAAGCAGGTCCCAATCCCGTTCATGTCACATCGAGAATATTAAGCATTCGGAAGTCTGAGTGTGATACATATGATATCCCAATGTCGAGTCTCCAATACCCAATTATCTCGATGATTACATACCACCAAACTCCAATTAATCAATATTCATTATTTCCAACGTTCTACTACACAGCTCATACGGTATCCTGCCATCCAAACCACAGGGCAGCACCCGGCAAAGAATATAATTTTGAAACTAAAAACATAAAACAAAGGATCAAAATAGCCATCACTGCGCAGGGGACGCAGCAGCAGCCTGAGGCTGATACGCCCCATAATAATTGGGCTGGTAAGCATACCCCCCTTGCTGCGCGGTGCCGCCTGCTACGGCAGTTCGCATATGCGGGGGGAGCGTCGGAGGGACGTAGCCACCCGTGCCAGCTGTTCCTGTGCCCCAGATCGTGCCCGCAGCAGCTTGGGGTGGTTTCCCAGTGACGGTATTCGCCACTGCGCGCTGCCCAGCCTGTGCAGTGTTGCTGAAGAACCCTGCATAACTCGTTGGAATCGTTGCAGATGGGGTCGCAGGTGCGGTTGTGGTTATGACCGTCTGCGGTGTCCCCGGAGCAGCGGCCGTACTCGTAGTGGCAGCAGCTTGGGTTGGAGGCTGATATTGGTACCAGGAAGAGTAGGCGTATTGCTGTTGCCCTGATGCTGCGTATTGCTGGTTAGCATAGTATTGCGTGGCAGCTTGGGTCTGCCCCTGCGTGCCATATGAAGCAGGGTAGTACGAGGGTGTCTGTCCTGGCTTGTACTGATAATTACCACGGTAGCCTGCTGCTGCTGCATAATTGTACGAGTACTGGTAGTTCTGTGCAACTGCGGCTGCCGCGGCAGTTGGTGTTGCAGCTGGTGTTGCAGGGGCGGGTGTGGGCGCGGCTGATGGCAGAGAGGGCACTGCAGTGGCGGTGGATTTGATGTAGAGTGTTGAGTTGTCGCGAAGAGCTGTTGTGCGGCCTGTAGGTAGAGTACCGTACCAGCCTTGTGAGGGTGCAACAGGGAGTGTACGATGTAGTTTGTGGAGTGTAGTGGGGGAGGGAATAAGTGGCACATCATCACTCCCCGATTGTCGGGGCCGTAGTGATGCCAGCAAGGTGAGTGACTCGAGAATGCTTTGAGCTGTAAGGAAATGTAAGTCTGGCAGTAGAATCCTCCAAGGTGCCCTTACCAGTATCCCACTCTTCCGATCCTTCTTCAACCGCATGGAATCCCCCTTCTTTCGAGAGCCGTTGTCTCTGAAGCTCTTCTAATCGCCTTAAAGCTTTTGTGTTTCGATCTAGCAGCTCCTGAACAGCATTCTCCAATTCTAAGCTCTTGAGGACAGACTTCAGGGAGGCGACCTGTTCTTTTGATAGCAGGCCGTCCAAAGTCTCTTCGTCGTCATCATCCTCAAGTAATGGGTCAATGACGTTATTTTGCTCTTGCTCTTCTCCCTCCGTTGAATGCAGCCCTTCCATAGGCAAACACTGTGTAGCCTCCTCAGCAGCACGCGCTTTCTCAGTGGCCCAACCCTTCTTCCTATCCTCCCATCTCCACAAGACCTCCCCAAGCGCCTCTCTTCCGGTCTCCACTCCCTCCTGATCGAAAGTTGGAGCGAAACTCGCATAAGGACCATAGTCCAAAAATGACCCACAGCTCACACGCCGAGGGCCGGGAAGCTTCGACCGGTGTCCTGGAGGCTTCTTCGGTACGTAGGCACCCAGCGTCATCGGAGCTTGCGTGTCTGTGAGAGTAATAGTTGACTTGGAGGCGTCGTCGGAGTATACGAGGGACGAAGGTGAGGGGAGGATTGCAACGAGTTCTGCGTTGGCAGTTTGGAGGTCTTTGATCTCTTTAGAGAGGTCCGTGCCGAGGGATGACCACCAGGTGCCGGACGGGAGGCGTTGCATGAGCGCATATCTCTTACACTGTCCGGTGTGAGATAGTTTATCGGGCAGGCTCGGGCTGAGAGGTGGTCCATCTGCAGCACATGGCTCTGGATTGACTGGGATTATGGATTCGATGTCGAGGGGAAGCGGGACGGAGTAAAAGGATGCCTGGTTGAGGAGGGAGATGGCAAGATTGCAAAAACGCAGTTGTAGCGCAGTAAGAGAGGATGCACGAGACCTCGCGTGATGAGCTACTGGAAATAGATTCTGAACTGCGGACTAGAAGCTAGTCATGAGTCGATTCGATGTCGGAGAATGGAGGAAACTTACATGGAGCACCCTGAGTGGGTGCTGTGATGATTCGGTGAGGAGAGTACGAAGAGAACACGTTCCCGTTTGGGATTTTGAAGTGGATGGCTCGGATGGATTTGTGGCGGGAAGGGGAAAGACGCGGTCAAGAAGACCTTGAGAATCGACCCTGTGGAGGCGATTAGAACATGTGGCGAAATGAATTGATAAGAGTAATTGACGGACTTTTCAAGGATTTCAAGGACCTGTTGCGCGATTGAAGTGTCTAAAGGGACATCGGCTACATGGTCAAGCTCGGGCAACTTTCCCTTGGATAACTTGTCGTCAGTTGATTCCTCCTTTATGCCATTCTCGGAACGATGCTGCTTTGCTGCAGGCTGGTCGTCGTCTGGAAGTGAAACGCGCTTGCGTTTCTTTGTGGATTGCTTTGTACGTTGTGGAATTGCTGGATCTGGGTGTTTATCCTTTTCATTCTGCTGTGTCGCTGAACGAGTCGCTCTAGCCATGGTAAAATTGTTCGCTAAGTAGTCCCAATAGATTTTGAAAGTGGCGAGCAAAGATTAGGGGATGAACGCGTTCAGGGCTCAACGCGTCGATGGTCGAATTAGAATATTAATCCTCACGCAGACAATTGTCGATGTGAGGTCTTCTCTCCTCAACTCGTTTCATACTCCGATCAATCTCACACGCAAACAAATTCATACTCCGACTCCCTCCTCTTCTGCCCCATGGCCACAAAACAAATCCTTAGGGCTCAGTTGCGCTCATATCCTGCGAATGGTCACTCGGCATACCTCCCACAGGTCAGGAAGATAGTCCTAGAATACTGCCAGAAACTTCCTTCTTCCACCAACACCCGTACTTTCATCTCAAATGACCTCCAACGCGTTGCATGGCAGAACCCGCATGTAGAATTCGTGGTCAAGCAGCGCAACGGTCATGAACCAATAGCAAGGGGATTATACGGTTCTGTGGCGTCTTTTTGTGATGCCGAACTCTCTTCTGACCTGATCATAGTTAATGGCCGTGACAAGGTCATTCCTTTGCAGGAGTTCGAAGTTAATGGTGTTGAGAAAAAAATTCAATTACTACTCGACTCCTCGGGTGCGAAGATAAAGCAACTCAAGAAGGGCCGCATTGTGGAGAGTACGACGGAGGCCGCAAGGGGTATATGGAGTGGGCTGCATGTTGACACTCCGTTCAAAATATAGACGGGGTTATTTAATATTATTGAAAGATCATTTTTGCAGCAGATTCAGGCTTACCGTGATGTTATGACGATGCCGTTGGACTTGTTCTTCAAAGTGGGTTTCAAGCTAGACTTCATTTTAACATTCACCGCTACGTGACATGGTCCCGCAACTGCTTCAATCCCCGTTTTATTGAACGAAGGACTAGTAGGACCGTAGGTTCCACCATATGCTGCATAAGTGAGTTTTATAAGCACGAGGGCGAACAAAAACTTGTCTCCTACACATAATGTTTGATCGCCGGTCCCATTCATCCATATGTAGGGGTCCCGATTGATATATCTAACTTCTAAGGAATAGCCATGCTCGAATCCTTAGAGTGTCTGTAAATATAGCCAGGGTCTTCAACGTCCCTAGGGTTAAGGTTACCTCTCTTGAACTCATGCCACCTATGTAAGTTAGTTAGCTTCATAATTACCTGCATCCAGTGGTGACGCTGTGACTTGCAGTCGCGATAAGTTCACGATCCATTCAAGAGCGGTGGTCTGCCAAGATGTAGAATTAAAGGGTGATATCACCATCGGACCAGGCACAGTCGTACACCCCAAAGCCACCATCTTCGCAATAGCTGGTCCCATCGTAATTGGTTCGGGTTGCATCATTGAGGAGGCCGCAATAATAGTCAATCGCCGCAAAGAAGTGATGAGGGTCGGTGACAATAATTTGTTCGAGATTGGTTGTCGTACGTTCTTTCCTTCTTCCGTACCTCCAGTCATGAACTTCCTTCTTGCATAGGCGTCGAATGTCCATCCGTTGGCAACTTCAACACTATATCGACGCGTGCGCGCGTCCACCATACTGTGCGAATATCAAATTACTGTGTCATTGGTGCTGCGTGCCTCGTGGTTCCTACCGACGACGAGACCCTCGACGACTACACGTCTATCTTCGGACCCGCTGCAGAAAGAAGGACTTGGAGTGGAAGGGGAAGGATTCAAGAAGCGGACTTGAGGTTGAAACACGCAGAGTATCTCCGTGAGATGCTACCAAAATTCAATCGACTACGGAGGGGGGATGGTGCTTGACGTCTTGGTACACGTTTTTTCTTGCCTCAGCCTCGGAGGATCACACGGGCATCAACATCAATGACACCGGTAGGTAGATCCGTCGCACATAATCGCCTGTCTATTCCAAGGTAATGACCTACACTGGAATTACATGTAATTGCGCATGTACATGTGGAACAGCAGTGGGGATAGAGCATCCCCACTGTCGTTTTATATGCCTTGCGTCTCGATGGCCTTCGTGTGAAATCATTCGTGTGCTGCAGACCGTATACACACGATGGTATGAGTACTTGGGAGTCTCTGGGATGTCACGATGTACCTTAGGTACCCGGAGTTAACTTGCCGACAAACACGCCTTTGCCACCATGCAAGATGACTCACATCCGGTATTCCGAGCCTTATCTTTATGCATTCTTGGCCCATTTCCTAACTCTCATAGCCTTGCAACGTGTATTCGGAACACATTCAAATCGCACTCAGAATGCACGCTGGCTCTCTCACTCACCCCAACTACCATGTCCGTCACTCAAACACCCAGGTTCACCGTAAGCGCCCTGGCGGATCTCTGATGTCATATTGGACTGACCATATATCGACTCTCAAAGCACTCAGAAGACTTCGAGCAGCCCACCTACTTTTTCGCACCCGACGACGAGATTCTGAGAGATTGGCTGGATACTGATACCATAGTCAACGTGAGCACATCCCCCTCGCCGCACTAGAAGCCTTTGATGGACCGTTCCTGCAGTCCATCATCGATCTTTCTCCGGTCAACACTTTGAGTGATCTAGCAGTGAGTCGTCAGATCAATACAACACGTGGCATCCCTAACACATAGCCAGGACATAACACCTGAAGAAGAATTCGAGGGTAATTACTCTCCAATGCCGCATAGCCTTCGAAGAGTTTTGGTGTGCACTTATCTCCACTATACATACAACAACCCATAACCCACTCTTCCCATATAGACCCCACCTTTGGAGTGCGATGAATCCTGCAGCAGACGTAGAAGCATACTATTTGAGTCCTCCATGCCTTCAAGCCCAGGAATGCCCTCTTATTCGCGATATCGCTCGGAGTATCTCCGGCCTCCTATGCATCGTGCACGCCAAAGCGTCTCATCCATCGCATCCTGCTCGACCGTGTACACAAAAACAGCTCCCACTCAAGTAAAATCAATCCTAACTCGACATGACTCGGGAATCTCCCTTGCGACAACAAAGACTTCTCGCAAGAAAAAACGGTCGCCTCCGTCGGTGAAGTTCGTCGAAGCACCAATGGTATATCATGGTCATTCACCAATCCCTTCCCCTCCGCATTCCCCTCCGGCAACTTCGTCAGGTCGAAGAAAAAAGGAGCCAAGACGATGGTTTGCACGGTGGTGGAAACCCAACCCACCTCCGAGACCAACAATATCTGGCCCATACAGCCTAGCGCGTACAGCATCACTGGTCGACGTGTACAGCAGTCGTTCCAAACCAACTCAGTGCGGGAGATTGAAGCGGTTCTGGGTACGTGTAACGAGCGCGGTTCGATAGCATCTAAGTCCGCCTTCTCCACGTAAGTCAACTTCCATCGAATTATGGCGGTGATTGCGGACTACGTCCCTCCAGGTTCTTCTTTGCGTGGCGCTGCCGCTTCTCACCTCATGCGGGAGTTGATTTCCTGCATCGGACCTGCGGTTCTAGAGAGGAAGAGAACATATGAATTTGACACCTAAGGTATTAGCTATGTTGAATGTTCACCCATACATAGACTGGACACGAGCCGCAGAGCGCGCTTGCAGGTCTTTGCAGCATGTCATGTTTTGTTATACCCCTCACACACACACTGCCCACCCGACACACGCAATGTTCTTAGCTAGATCATTCATATCTCATCTCAACCATGTATCAATGCACAAATTCTCAATATATGCACTACGCAGCTGTTCTTCGTGCCCTTTCTGCATCCCAACGTGCGCGCATCAGCGTGGCGCCCTCAGCCTTCGAGCGGACAAGAGGAGGGAGGAGTTGCAGACGGGCGGCTTCCATGTGTGGCGGTAGGAGTGCGTCGTTACGGATGACCTGTACCACGATGATGTCAAGAGCTTCCGAGACAACCCATGGAGAAAAAACACGTACGGAACCGATAGCTAGGAAGAAAGAGAAAGTTGCGGCGCTGCTAAGCATATACTGCGAAAGCGTGGCGAGGAACCCTCGAGGACCAGTGCCGTTTCTGTGTAACATGTTTTGTAGTAAAAAATGAAGGTGAAAGTCGGTTGACTTCTTACCGAAGGATACTGTATGAACCAAAGATGAAACCGATCGTCAGGCCGACGCCTCCACCCATCATCGCGCCCATTCTGAGGGATTATGTTTGAGAAGGGTTATGATGGGGTAGCTAGGACCTACTTCACTGTCAATCGAATGTAAGAACTTGTTCTTGAATTTGAGATTTATGTTTAGACGTACATTTTTGCCATGTGGAAGGTTCTTGTGCTCTGTTCGCTGCAGGGATGGGTGGCATTGCAGTAAACTCGCAGTGATGAGTGAGTGAAATGTGTAAGTAGCCAGTGAGTACTTGAGTACTATGTGAACCGTGTGGTGGCAGAAAAGAGTAGCAGCAATTGAGGCCGAAGTTACCGAAAACATGTCTGCATCTTCATCACGCCTGCCTGCGTTTCCCGACGCTCAGCAGGCTCAAATTAGTGAGTTGTCTCGTTGCTCTTGTATGAAGGAAGGCTGATCAGGATACAGTCAGGGCGAACCAGAGAGACTTGTTCCATGTGTCATCGTTGAGGGAACAGGCAGAGTCAGTGCTTCGATCGTGGCTTGGTGCGGTTTTATGTTTCTTTTCCTTGCCTCGGTTCTGACGATTGACGGAAAGGTACAAGATGGCTCACGCGATGGGACAAGGAGGTCGAGCTAGCTGTGAAGCTCATGTACTACGGACTATCCGTTGGTAGAGGTGGTTATATATCATCTGCGAGGTTTTGCGTTTTACTGACCGCATGATAGCCGTTCAGACTCTCGGAGAGGAGTACACAGATATCTGGGAGTACTCTTCTGCCGGAAGAACACCCTCGCATTCTCTAAGAGCTGCGCTGATCCTCCTCCCTACGCTTCCTTCATATGTTCTTGCGCGCTGGGGCTCTCAGATCAGTGCGCTGAGCCCGAGAGTGGGCGAATTGCTCAAGGTGCTGCAGGTGTGTTTGGAAGTAGGGACGGAGATCAACCTGGCGGTGTTTTACCTGCGGGGCACGTACTATGATCTGGTGAAGAGGATGTTAGGCATTCGACATGTGGGTTGTGTCTCTTATTTTCAACGAATAAGAAACTAATCTAAATATTTGGTGGCAGGTGTCTTCCATCCCAGAGAACCCTCATGTTCGGCCGCCGTCATATTCGTTACTTGGCATACTCATTGCGATACGCCTCCTCCACCGTCTCATTACATTTTTGCGCAGTAGATCTCAAGCTGCTTTGGACAAGTCCTCAGGGAAGCGTCCCCTGGATTCGACGAATGAGATGTTCATCGATGATCGACCTATTTCTAAATTGCTCGGCGTCTCTGCCTCTGAGTCCGATGTGAAACCAGCGGAAGAAGACGAGAACACAATCTTAGATGTCACGTCGATACCACCGCACCAGCGGGCAGGAAGGACGTGCACGCTTTGTCTGGAAGAACGAACAGATAGCTGCGCGACAGAGTGTGGGCACCTGTTTTGTTGGGGGTGCATTGTGGGATGGGGGCGGGAGAAGGCAGAGTGTCCATTGTGTAGACAGGCACTTAGTCTTACGAGGTTATTGCCGATTTACAACCTATAATTTTATGTTATACTCTGATCTGTTGTATTATCGAATTGTCCTTCATGTCTTAACATTTGCTGAGGTACGTCAGTAGCAGCACAAAATTATTATGATACATTGTGGGAGCACATCATATACCGGTGTGTGCAGAAAGACAAGATTTTACATCAACAGAGCCGGTGACCATATCATACCACCTGTTGGATGAGGGTGATGTTATCGCCTTTTAGTAGTATACGACCTGGATCCATATGAGAAATGCGTCTACGAAATGGATCAAGATAAGGATCTCACCAAGCTCCCGTTGTGGTTTAGCGTCTTTGACGTAGACTTCTGTAGCCTCGTCGACCACGACATTCATGAATTCGTCAAATCCCTAAAGATGCAATATGTCAGCTCAACGGACCTCGAGATAAGTAATTCAAGAGAAGGAAGAAAAACAAGCAAGATCGCCGCGCGTCACGCAAATACGGGCATCATGGCCTTGCCAGAGACGTGCTTCAACGCTCAAATGTTCGAAACTAGGAAGTTGCACGTACGATGATACGCCCTTCGATCCGCATCTCGATGTTGTCATACAGCCATATAACGACTTTTGTTCGCTATATGTGCATATTAGTGTCAAGGGAGAGAGCATGGCATGCTGGAGCAGACCTGCTGCAGGTTTTTGAAGATCACATTCTGCGCAAATAAAGATCATCGGTAAATAGAAATTGACTTTTTGAACGGGGAAACGTACGATGGGCTGCACTAACACTCTTTGTTGGCGTCCAGACATGATGTGCAGATATTTTTACGGGTGAGGATGCGTAAACCTGAGCGTACTAGCAGCTTGCTCGAGTCTTCTTGTTGAAGACAACGGATTGCAGGGGTTTGCTTATGAAATGTTTTCCCACAAGTGTTTTGACATTGAAGTTTCGGAGGACGCGTCAAGACTTCTGCCAAGAAGCAATCATGGAGGTAAGTACAAGAAGCTAAACAAAAACCTCGAGCTCATCGTCGGGACGCTGACCGTTCTCTAGGCGTTCAGTCCCTCCAACTCATCAACCGCCGCGGCGGTGACTTTTATTACATTTGTTCAAGACCTCAAACGCAAGACCAAGACATGGGGTCCCATGATAGAACTATGTGCTAACGGCGAGAAGACACTAGAGCGCTTTCGGTACCAATTTCCAGATGATTGGCTATACAGCGACCAACTTAGAGGAGAGTGGAGCGCATATAACGAGATTCTCAAGAGAAAGAATGATTCCATTCAAGAGCAGCTGGGTATGGGGTTGTTCTCCTGAGCTTGCATTATCATTCGTGGCTTATGATTCATTCGTGCAGCGGGCCTTCAACTTAAGATAGTCGCCGAAGACAAGATCGTAGAGAACAAGATTAACGACACCCTGTCGGAATGGGAGCAGACACGTCCCGTACAAGGAAACCTTCGTGCAGACACGGCTATGAATACTATTAACGTGTTCGAGGGCAAGCTTACTCGCGTGCAAGAGGAGTACGACCTCGTATGCAGGGCAAAGGAGGCTCTAGACCTCGAGCTGACGCGTCATACGCGCCTTGAACCGGTCTTCGAAGAGCTTCGCGACCTCAAAGCAGTATGGACCGCGCTGTCTGGTGTATGGAGCCAGATTGGCGAGTTGAGAGAGATGTCATGGTCTGTGGTGCAACCGAGGAAGCTAAGGCAGCAGCTCGATGGCCTCTTGACTTCGACAAGGGACATGCCCACGCGCATGCGGCAGTACGCAGCGTTCGAATACATCCAGGACGTACTGCGTGGACTTTTAAAGTCGAACTCACTCATTTCGGACCTGAAGTCGGAGGCGCTGAAGGATAGACACTGGAAGCAGCTCTTTAAGGTTTTAAGACTTCCGTCTCAGATCAGTTTGACCCTGTAAGCTGCTTCCAAGATATTATTCATTGGTTCTATGTGCTGATCGTTGTACAGTATGACTCTTGGCCATGTTTACGACCTAGATCTTAAGAAGAATGATACGCCCATACGTGAGGTTATCATCCAAGCACAGGGGGAGGTGGGCAGCATTGTTGGATTTCTCTGAATACGTCTAACACTGTCTTGAAGATGGCCCTCGAAGAGTATATCAAGCAAGTGAAGGAAATATGGACGAACTACACGCTCGATCTTATCAACTATCAGAACAAGTGCCGTCTTATCAAGTAAGCGATAGTCAACAAAGTCACATAGAGGTACTCACCATATTACTTCCAGAGGATGGGATGACCTCTTCAATAAGTGCAGCGAGAACTTGAACTCATTAACTGCAATGAAGTTGTCGCCTTATTACAAGGGTATGGGGCATGTTTTTGTAACATCGATGCCGTGCTAACTTGTTTTCTAGTCTTTGAGGAAGAAGCAGGGTCATGGGAAGATAAACTCAACAGGATTCATGTCCTCTTTGGTATGACTGTTGCTTGTTGTTCACTGTGATATTCACCCATTATTCTTTTAGATATCTGGGTTGACGTACAACGTCAATGGGTTTATCTAGAGGGCATCTTCTCAGGCAGTGCGGACATCAAGCACCTCCTTCCAGTGGAAAGCGCCCGCTTCCAGAACATTAATGCAGAGTTCCTCACCGTGATGAAAAAAGTGTACAAGTCGCCGTTCGTCATAGACGTCATGAACATCCAGGGAATCCAGAAGAGTTTGGAGCGTTTAGCGGACCTCTTGAACAAGATCCAGAAAGCGCTCGGTGAATACCTCGAGCGCGAGCGGTCTTCGTTCCCTCGTTTCTACTTTGTTGGTGATGAAGACCTCCTGGAGATCATAGGTAACAGCAAGGATATTGTGCGCATCATGAAGCACCTGAAAAAGATGTTTGCTGGTATTTCGACCATCAAGCTCGACGAGGACCTCACTCAGATCCAGGGCATGGCCTCGCGCGAAGGCGAGGAGGTTAAATTCAGTGAGCCTGTCCTGCTCAAAGACTTCCCCAAGATCAACGACTGGCTCGCAAAGCTCGAATCCATGATGCGCTTGTCTCTTGCGGATCTTTTAAGCGATGCTGTCACTGAGTTGCAGTCCTTCTATGGCACCGGCGCTCCCCTCGAAATGGACCAGCTCATGACGTGGATGGAGAAATATCCAGCACAATTAGTTACTCTAGCCGTTCAGGTCGCATGGACTACTGCAGTTGATGCCACACTCGAGTCCGGCAAGCTCCCAGAAGCGCCACTTGAAACAGTCAGCCAGGCACTCGACCTTCTTGCGGATATCGTGTTGCAGGAACTGAGCCCAGTTACCCGCCGCAAGTGCGAGCACCTCATTACCGAACTGGTCCACCAAAGAGACGTTACTCGTACCCTCATCCAGCAGCGTGTCACGGACACCAAGGCGTTCACGTGGCTATCGCAAATGCGCTTCTATTTGGATCGATCTGTCGAGAACCCATTAGACAGGCTTGCCATTTGCGTTGCTGATGCATCGTTCCCTTACGGATGGGAGTATCTCGGTGTCCCCGATCGTCTGGTTCAGACGCCGTTGACAGACCGAGTGTACTTGACGCTGACTCAGGCGCTCGACAATCAGCTGGGAGGCTCACCTTTCGGGCCCGCTGGCACAGGTAGGACGCTGTCTCTATCTTGTGACGTCAGACTAACGTAAACTCAGGCAAAACGGAATCCGTGAAAGCTCTTGGTGTCCAGCTGGGGCGTTTCGTTTTGGTGTTTTGTTGCGACGAGACATTTGACTTCCAAGCCATGGGTCGCATCTTCGTTGGACTTTGTCAAGTTGGTGCATGGGGGTGCTTTGACGAGTTCAATCGACTTGAGGAGCGTATTCTCAGTGCTGTCTCTCAGCAAGTACAAAGCATTCAGCAAGGTCTCGTTTTATTGGCGAAAAACCCCAACGTTGAAATCGAACTTGTTGGGAAAAGCCTCAAGATCAATAAGAACATTGGTAAGAATTTTATAATCCACAATGACACTGGCTAATATATGTAAAAGGTATTTTCATCACGACTAACCCCAACTACGCTGGTCGATCTCAGCTCCCGCCCAATTTGACAAAATTGTTCAGGCCGTGAGTTCTATCTTAATAGTCACGAGTTTCCTGCTGAATACGCTGTTCATTCAGGATGGCCATGACGAGACCGGACCGCGAGCTCATTGCCCAGGTCATGCTCTTTTCACAAGGTTTCCGTACAGCAGAATCACTCGCTTCAAAGATTGTACCGTTCTTCAATCTTTGCGACGAGCAGCTCTCTCCCCAACCACATTACGATTTCGGTCTCCGCGCTTTGAAGGCTGTCCTAGCAAGTGCTGGTATCTTGAAGCGTGAGCGTCTGCAGAGTGCGAAATCTGAAGATGCGGATGGTGTAGAAGGTCTTTCCGATAATATTTCGGAACAGATCATTCTCATCCAGAGTGTTACGGAGACAATCGTGCCAAAGTTGGTTGCCGATGATGTTCCTTTGCTTACAAGGTAAATTTTGTTTGTTTGTCCTTCTATGACAAATGACTTACCCTGGACAGCTTGCTTGCCGATGTCTTCCCCGGTACTGATTACGTTCCGGTCGACCTCGATGCTTTGCGCGAGCAAATTCTCAAGGTTTGCGCGGAACGCCGCCTTGTCGACGGTGATCGATGGGTTGCCAAGATTCTTCAACTTTATCAGATTCAGAAGATTCAGCACGGTCTCATGATGGTTGGACCTTCGGGTACTGGGAAGACCAATGCTTGGCAGGTTCTGCTTGCCGCTCTTGAGAGGCTCGATGGTATCGAAGGAATCCCCTATGTCATTGACCCTAAGGCCATGCACAAGGACGCCTTGTACGGCACGCTCGATCCTACGACACGCGAATGGAACGACGGGTTGTTTACACACATCTTGCGCAAGATTGTTGATGATGTTCGTGGTGAAAGCAGTAAGAGACACTGGATCATCTTTGATGGTGATGTTGATCCTGAGTGGGTCGAGAACTTGAATAGGTATGTATTATGATGGTGTAATTCTGCGACTGTCTAACGCGATTACAGTGTGCTGGACGACAACAAACTGCTCACGCTACCCAATGGTGAACGTCTGAACCTTCCACCTAATGTGCGCATCATGTTCGAGGTCGAGCATCTTCGCTATGCTACCTTGGCCACCGTCAGTCGTTGTGGTATGATCTGGTTTAGTGAAGACGTCATCGAACCATCAATGGTCTACCGGCACTATCTCAACACCCTGTCGACAGTGCCCCTGGATGCGGATGATGAAGATGCTGTTGATATGCCTGGCCGTCGTATTGATGCGTTGGCTGCTGACGCATCTAACTCTGCTAATCTCGCCACTCAAGTGCAGATCGCATCCATTCTTGAACGCTATTTCGGCGACGGAGATCTTGTTGACTCTGCCCTAACTTTCGCGGAGTCTATAGATCATATCATGGACTTCACCTCGACACGTGCGTTGCACACTCTTTTCTCGCTGCTGAACAAGACAGCTCGAAACGTCATCGAGTACAACCTGCAACATTCTGATTTCCCTCTTGCGCCTGAAAAGGTGGAGCAGTATGTCACCAAACGGCTCCTTGTGAGCATCATTTGGGCATTTTCCGGTGATGCCAAACTCGACCTTCGGGCTGAGATGGGCTACTTCTTGCGCAAGCAAACGGGAATCGACCTCCCAGCGATGGGTTCCGACAGCTCCCTCATTGACTTCGATGTCCAAATCGCAAGCGGTGACTGGATTGCTTGGCAGTCCAAGGTGCCTTCCATTGAGATTGACGCCCATGCGGTCACATCTTCAGACATCGTTGTACCTACGATGGACACTGTGCGCCACGAAGAAGTGTTGTACTCATGGCTGTCAGAGCATAAGCCTTTGATGCTCTGTGGTCCTCCGGGTTCTGGAAAGACCATGACTCTGTTCAGCGCATTGCGCAAGCTTCCGGACATGGAAGTCGTCGGTCTGAACTTCTCCAGCGCTACCACGCCAGAACTCATCTTGAAGACCTTTGAGCAATATTGCGAGTATCGCAAGACTCCCAACGGTGTCATTCTGGCCCCAGTGCAGATCGGTCGGTGGTTGGTTGTCTTCTGCGACGAGATCAACTTGCCCGCTCAAGATAAATACGGCACTCAGCGAGTCATCTCTTTCTTGCGTCAGCTCGTCGAATGTGGAGGTTACTGGCGTGCCAAGGACATGGCCTGGGTCAAGTTGGAGCGCATTCAGTTTGTGGGTGCTTGTAACCCTCCCACTGATCCTGGACGTGTACCTTTGAGCCATCGTTTCCTTCGTCACGCTCCCCTCGTCATGGTGGATTATCCTGGAGAGGTTTCCTTGAAACAGATTTATGGCACGTACAACAGAGCACTGTTGAAAGTGGTCCCGACCCTGCGGGCATATGCAGAACCGCTGACAGATGCCATGGTCGCTTTCTATCTCTCATCTCAGAAACACTTCACGACCGATATTCAAGCACACTACGTCTACAGTCCTCGTGAACTGACAAGATGGGTTCGTGGTATCTATGAGGCTATTCGGCCTTTGGAAACGTTGTCTGTCGAAGGGCTTGTGCGTGTTTGGGCGCATGAGGCTCTGCGTCTGTTTCAAGACCGTCTTGTCACGGAGGAAGAGAAAGGATGGACAGACGAACACATTGACAACGCGGCCATGGAGCACTTCCCGACGATCAACCGGGATGAGGCCCTCCACAGACCGATCCTCTTTTCCAACTGGACCTCCAAATACTATATTCCTGTTGACCGCGAGGAGCTTCGTGAGTATACGAAAGCTCGTCTGCGAGTCTTCTATGAGGAAGAACTGGACGTGCCGCTTGTTCTCTTCAACGATGTTCTCGATCATGTCCTTCGGATTGACCGAGTATTCCGCCAAGTGCAGGGGCATCTGCTTCTTATTGGTGTCAGTGGAAGCGGCAAGGCAAGTCACACGTTCTCCTGAGTGATTCTACATCTGACTTCAGAGCAGACCACTCTCTCACGCTTTGTCGCATGGCTTAACGGGCTCAGCATTTTCCAGATCAAAGTTTCCAATAAGTACACGGGTGATGATTTCGACGACGATTTACGGACAGTGTTACGCCGATCCGGTTGCAAGGGCGAGAAGGTTTGCTTCATTATGGATGAATCCAACGTCCTTGATTCTGGCTTCTTGGAACGAATGAACACACTCCTTGCCAACGCCGAAGTTCCTGGTCTTTTTGAAGGGGATGAACACGCTGCGCTTATGACAGCTTGCAAAGAAGGTTCTCAAAGGGACGGCCTGATGCTCGACTCTCACGAAGAGCTTTATCGATGGTTCACTCAGCAGGTTGCCAAAAACCTCCATGTGGTCTTCACTATGAACCCACCCGAGAACGGCCTTGCTTCTCGTGCTGCTACTTCTCCTGCATTGTTCAATCGTTGTGTTCTTGACTGGTTCGGTGACTGGTCTGACCAGGCATTCTATCAAGTCGGAATGGAGTTTACGCACACGATTGACCTTGATCTGCCTTCCTACGCCCCTCCTGCGCTCTTCCCCATCGCATATCGCGAGTTGACCATGCCACCAGTTCATCGCACAGCAGTGGTGAACGCACTGGTTTACGTTCACTCGTCATTACATCAGATCAACCAACGTTTGAGCCGCCGGCAGGGTCGCTACAATTATGTCACGCCGCGTCACTATTTAGACTTGTGAGTTTCATCCGTCCTCACTTTGGTGTGGTGTTGAACATTCTGTGCAGCATCAATCAATACGTTCGTCTCTTCAACGAGAAACGTGATGAGCTCGAGGAGCAACAGCGCCATCTGCATGTTGGTCTCGACAAGCTGAAGGATACCGTCACTCAAGTCGAGGAGCTGCGCAAGAGTTTGGCCATCAAGCGATCTCAACTGCAGGCGAAAGATGCTGAAGCTAATGAGAAACTTAGGCGCATGGTTGCAGACCAGCAGGAAGCCGAACAGAAGAAGACTGCTTCAATAGAGATCCAAGCGGCCCTTGTCGAACAAGATAAAAACATTGCGCAACGACGCTCTGTTGTCATGGCAGACTTGGCTGACGCGGAACCAGCTGTCCTGGATGCCCAGTCTGCCGTTAGCAGCATCAAGAGGCAGCATCTCCAAGAGGTCAGAACCATGGCGAACCCTCCTGAAGCAGTGAAGCTTGCCATGGAGTCCGTGTGTACCCTTCTGGGACACAAAATTGACAGCTGGCGCACTGTTCAGGGTATCATTCGCCGGGACGACTTCATTCAGAGAATCGTCAACTTTGACACCACTAGTCAGATGACGAAGCCCCTTCGCGAGCTGATGAAAAAGGACTTCTTGAGCCGACCTTCGTTCAACTTCGAAACAGTGCAGCGCGCGAGTAAAGCTTGTGGTCCCCTAGTGAAATGGGTTCTCGCTCAAGTACGTTTCTCCGAGATTCTCGACAAGGTGGAACCATTGCGCAATGAGGTCCAATCACTGGAGTCGCAGGCAGATATGACAAAGAAACAGGCCTCTCAGATCATCACCATTGTCGCCGAGTTGGAGTCCAAAATTGCGACCTATAAAGAGGAGTATGCGTTGCTTATCAGCGAGACTCAGGCTATCAAGTCAGAGATGGAGCGTGTGCAGAGCAAAGTGGACAGGAGCATGAAACTCCTTGAAAGTTTGTCATCGGAGAAAGGCCGTTGGGAATCGGGGAGTCGCACATTTGACGCGGAAATGAGCACTATCGTTGGCGATGTCCTACTTTCAGCTGCCTTTTTAGCTTATGGCGGTTTCTTCGATCAACATTATCGCGAGGTCATGTGGCAAGAATGGTCAAGCCATCTTCACGAGGCAAGCATCAAGTTCAAGCCAGAGCTTTCGCTCACGGAGTATCTATCGACCGCTGATGACCGCCTGAGCTGGCAATCGAAGTCACTCCCATCAGACAACTTGACCACGGAGAATGCAATCATGTTGAAACGATTCAACCGCTACCCTCTCATCATCGATCCCACAGGACAAGCCACCACATTCCTTCTCAACGAATACAAGGACCGGAAGATCACTGTCACCAGCTTCTTGGATGAGGCATTCCTCAAGGTCCTAGAGAGCGCTCTTCGTTTCGGCAACCCTTTACTTATCCAAGATGTCGAACATCTCGATCCTATCTTGAACGCTGTGCTTAACAGAGAGATTCGGAGAACGGGTGGTCGTGTTCTCATTCGCCTTGGCAGCCAGGACATCGACTTCTCCCCTTCGTTTACCATGTTTTTGTCCACTCGCGACCCCTCCGTCGAGTTCTCTCCAGATATCTGCAGCAGGGTAACGTTTGTCAACTTTACCATGACGAGGAGTAGTCTCCAGAGTCAATCGCTAGACCAAGTTCTCAAAGTCGAACGTCCGGACACTGAACGCAAGAGAACTGATCTGATGAAGGCTCAAGGAGAGTTCCGACTTCGTCTTCGCACGCTAGAAAAGTTGCTGCTTCAAGCTCTCAATGATTCAACAGGCAATATTCTTGACGACGACAAAGTGATTAGCACTTTGGAGACCCTCAAACGAGAGGCTGCGGACATTACGCACAAGGTCGAAGAAACAGATATCGTGATGAAGGAGGTTGAGCAGGTGACTGCGGAGTATCTGCCTCTGGCACAGGCATGCAGTTCTGTCTTTTTCATTCTGGAGCAACTCAACCTGGTCAACCACTTCTATCAATTCTCGCTGCGGTTCTTCTTGGACATATTCGACTACGTTTTGCACCACAATCCTAATCTCAAGAACGTATCCGACCATCATCGCCGACGCGAGATCCTCCTCAATGACTTGTTCTTAATCGTCTACAAGCGGACTTCCAGGGCTCTTCTTCATCGCGATCATGTGATGCTCGCCGTTCTTCTGGCCCAGGTAAAGCTCCGGGGAATGGAAGAGATCAGTGATGGACTGGAGTTCCTATTAGAGAGCGGGCAAGGCGTCGCAGTTTCTACAGCTCCCTCAACAGAGCACCCTACCCCCTCGGTACTGACGCCAGATCAGATGATGCACTTGGAGAGCTATGCGAAACAATCCCTATTCAAGCCAGTTCTCAGCAATATATTGGAACACCCAGATGATTGGATTCCTTTCCTGCAGTCGAGCAATCCCGAGTCCATTGTTCCAACGCCATGGGAACCTAATACTTGTGAGTGAACCCTCATTTCCATCATGTGCGGCCACTGATCAGATTGTAGCTGCCGTCGAAGCACTACGTTCTTTGCTGATTGTCAAGTGCCTCCGGCCCGACAGACTGCTACAGTCCGCGGCCCTATTCGTTCGAAACGTGTTCCAGAGTGACCTCTCATCCGATTTGGACCTGAGCGCCATGGTTGCGAATGAGGTGCCGGCAGCGACTCCTTTGGCCCTTGTATCAGTTACAGGTTATGATGCCAGTTACCGTGTGGAGAACCTCATACAATCTACTGGTGCACGTTCCTCATCAGTGGCCATGGGTTCTCAAGAAGGATTCACGTTAGCAGACCAAGCAATCGCAGCAGCATCCCGTCAAGGGACATGGGTGCTTCTGAAGAACGTGCATCTCGCTCCTACATGGCTAGGACAGCTGGAGAAGAAGCTCCAGACATTGAATCCTCATCGAAACTTCCGTCTTTTCCTCACCTTAGAAGCGAATCCTTCCATTCCCGTCAACATCTTACGCCAGTCACGGATCATCATGAATGAGCCTCTGCCAGGAATCAAGGCGAACCTCTTAGACTCACTTGGATCCATAACGCCACAGCGGCTGGCACAAGGTCCATCAGAGAAGATACGTCTGTACTTCCTATTGGCATGGTTCCATGCTGTTGTCCAAGAGCGTCTCCGCTATGTGCCATTAGGCTGGAGCAAGACTTACGACTTTAATGACTCTGATATGTCCTCGGCTTTTGGAACTATCGACACCTGGCTCAATGCGGTTGCCAAAGGACGAGCAAACGTAGACCCGGCAACCATTCCTTGGGATGCCCTTAGAACATTGATTAAACAGTCCGTTTACGGAGGAAGAGTTGACAGTGATTTTGATCAGCGCATTTTGGACGCCTTTGTCGACAAGCTCTTTACGCCTGCTGCGTACAACGTTGACTTCGACCTTGTTCCAACCATCGGTGGAGACCATGCGCTTCAAGCTCCCGATGGCACCAAACTCGAGCATTTCATGACTTGGGTGCAACGCCTGCCTGACCGCGAACCACCAGCATGGCTAAGCCTTCCTCCAAATGCAGAGCGTGTTATTGCTGTAGCACAAGGTACGCAAGATTCATTTGCGTTGTCACCTGTCTGACTGCTTCGTTTTCAAGGCAATGAACTGCTTGGTAAATTGCGCAAGATGCGTACTCTAACAGATGATGACGAGCTCGGGAGTGCCGCTGGACCCTCAAAAAGTCAGACTTCACAGCAGCCTGCATGGATGCGCAATCTTCACGAGCGGTGTCGTGAATGGCTCACCCAGCTGCCTTCGGTGAGTGTCTTGATGGATTTGCTGTCCCCATTTCGCTCATTGTCCTTTTTAGACATTGAACACTCTACCGAAGCAATCCAATGACAATCCTGATCCCCTTTATCGTTTGTTCTTCCGGGAGGCATCGATCGGACGCAAACTTCTCGATCAGGTTTGCAAGGACTTGGCAGATGTGGTAAAGGTGTGCGATGGGGAACTGAAGCAGACAAATCACCTGCGGACCTTGATGAGCTCCCTGACAAAAGGTTCTTTGTTGCTGCCTTTTGCTTCTCCATCGAATACTGATTAGTATATCAGGAACTATTCCTCCTCACTGGAAGAGATACAAGGTGCCAAAGGCCATGTCCGTGTCAGAGTGGATTCCAGATCTGGCTCGTCGATTGTCTCAGCTCAATGACATAACGAGTGTGCAACAAAACCTTTCCAACGTGGAGGTGTGGCTCGGTGGACTGTTCTTTCCCGAAGCATATATCACAGCGACTCGTCAAGCTGTGGCGCATCGTAAACGGTGGAGTCTTGAGACGCTTCACCTGCGCCTCGACATCGGCCAAATGAACGACCCTGGTGCATTCATTGTTGACGGTATGTTGCTTCTTTCTCTCCCTTCCCGTCAAATTTAAATGATGTATGTAGGTCTTGTTCTGGAGGGAGCTGCTTGGGACGCCGAGAATGAAAAGTTGGCCCTCAATGACGGGCAGGCTGTCCGGCTCAATGCCTCTCAAATTCGCTGGGTGCAGGATGACTCTAGCAACGAGGAACAGCCTGCTGACCTGGTCACACTGCCGGTTTACCTCAACAATGACCGTAGTGACGTGATGTTTACGGTGGATCTGCCGTTCGATAGACATTCAGCGTCGCTAGTGGCAATGAGGGCTGTTTGTCTGACCGCGAGGGGTTGAGCGCTGAGCGCTTTGAGCAATGACCAACATCTTACCATTGGCATACATAATTTACCATACCCATATCATGATACCATTTTTTCGTTCGCATTTCCGTATTTTATGACAATCATGGAATAACATATGAAGTAGTATCACTTGCAACTTGGATGTATACTGCGTCTCCAATACTCGGTCTAAGTCCCGCATACTCGCCTAGAATAGAATCGGAGGCTTGGATGAGCATGCCCTTCTCTTCTCGGCCTTGCCTAGCAACCTACTAGGACGTGGTGGTGCACCGGTGGGGCTTCCGTGCAAACGTCGATGTCAGCGTTGAACTTGATCTTTTGCCTCTCAAACTCTCAAGCTCAACGGCGACATCGAGTTAACTGGAGAGCCATCATGATATATAACGGTAGACCTGCGGCAGGCTGCGCAGACCAGTGAAGGAACCGAACTCCAAAGACGCCAAACGCGATCCATCTTTTCCCGTCGCGGTCTTCATGCTGTCGACGCTCCTGCAGTGCGGAACAACCTGAGGTATGTCATTTTCGGTTGCAAGTTGATGATTTCTGTGCAGCCACTGTTTGTTGCTCGGCGGCCAGCAAAAACGATCGCAAATCCAAGCGCAGACATCATTACAAACTGAGCCTGCCGCTGCCTCGACATCCACGCTACATTTTGCTGCACGCCGAATGCAGCGGGCGCGCGGTCTCGACCCCTTCCATTGTGGGCTCGTCTCGTCCTTTTTCTCTGTTATGCATCTCCCCCGAATGCCAATGGTCATTAATAGTGCTGTATGTGAACTTTTGTGTCTAGTTCTTTTGTAATGATTCTCTTTGTGAATGTCTCTCGCACCTTCCCCCGCGGAAATTTAGATCCCGTGAAAACCGTGAGCGGGCGCGATCATATGTATTTCGTTAAGCAAGCAATCACCTGCGGATGGCCCGCGATTGTCTCAGATCCTCAGTTGTTGAATCCACACACACCGTGTGCAGTGTATTGCCTTCATGGATGAAATTGAGGATAAAGGCAATGAATCAGTACAGACTGACATTAGGTGAGACGCTACAACCTACTGTTTTCCGGACCGTGGAACTTCTATTGTGGATGTCAGCGTTCAGACTTAAGATAGGCAGCTTGAAAGTCCAGCTGGATAGTATTGAGGGTCCAAAAACACTAACGTAGCGCTACTCCTAAGGGCTGTATACTATATAAGCTAGTATGTACAAGCTGGTATCGGGGAGACGCGGAAAGGAATCTGTAAGAGGCGGAGTGGGTGGTAAGGTCCTGTAGACTCGGAAAGGATAAACTAATGAGTGTAATCAGGAGTTAGATGTGAATCGGAACAAGTAAGTCAAAGGTATATTGCACAAGGGCCAACGTTGGTAAAAGATAGCTTCCGGCAAACAAAAATATCTACATAAGTTATACGTTTGCAACAACAATTATGCCGAAGGCTCAGGCTTAAGAGTATCCATAAAAAGACTCACGAAAACCACGAAAGCTGCCGCTGATGCACATGCCAGGACGAGGCCACCAATCCAGGCAGACTTGGTCTGTGCAACTTGGGCTGTGGTTTCCATGATCGTCATGTATCCAGCAGTCTTTCCCCTGATAATCATACTGGAATTGCAGTAGCATGTATCGTAGAAGTAGGAATACTGGAAAATACACGTCACGATCACCCAGATGGAGTTTGCAATAGCCAACAGTTTGCCCATCCATCGCAGCAAGTGCGAGAACACCAGAGCAACACGTGCCGGTAACGCTTGAGAGGAGGAACGAGGTCCGGAGTAGTGGGCGAGAACACTGGATATCAGGAGCATTATCCAAATAGCAGTCGACACGGCTCCATAAATGAGGTAACCCAGAGATCGACACCCCAAGCCCTACCTGAAGTTAGCTAAAATATTGCGTGCACCAGAAGAAACGCACTATCGTAGGAGTGAACCACTCTATCATAATCGCTCCTCCAACTGTTCCCCATTGTAATGCAAGCGAAGCACATGACGCTTGAGCCATTCTTGTGAACACGCCAGGCGCCCAGCGGCTGCGAGGTTGTGCGGCACAATAAGCAATGATTTGGTCATCGGACCCATGTCGATTGTCGGGGTGGATAGATTTAGACTCGGAGTCGTTGGGCTCGGCCCAGTCATCAGGAGAATCGGAATGAACGGGAATACGTCCTTCAGCCTTCCCTGATGCTTTTTTGTACGCCAGGAAGATTTTCTCTGCTGTAGATGCCCATTGCAGCGAACGCGAGTAATTGAACACCGGGGGGGTGAGGAGTTCGTCTGGGGATACAACATCCTTATCCTGAGCAGTTATGGTCAAAGCTTTTTCAGCGAACGCAGGTGGATGAGCATATTCCGTTCCTGCGCGCGCGTGTTGGCCGGCTTGTTCATAAGCACTTTCTAAGCGTTTGTGATCACATTTTGGGGATAGTAACAGCCATCCGACGACTATTGAAATCAACCACAGCCACATTGAACCAGTGGCTCCCCCGTCGGCTACATTGCTTGCAACACCACTTAAGCTTGTTGATGACTGGACATAGCTGGTTATGGACAGGATATAGGAGACGACGACCCAGACGATGGATGTCCCAGACGCGATTGACCACGTACTATGAGAGTAGTCCACCAGTGCCATCTGAGAGAAGTATTTCCACCAGCAGTCGTTTTCCGGAAGGATGACAAGAGATGCGAAGTGTATGGGGTCGGAATGTAGATCTAGTGGGACTTGCTGAAGGCTGCTAACAATAGAGACTGCGATACCTGAATTTGGATAGTTCACCGCTTGTCTAAATTGGCGGTTGATCCAGCGAGAGTTAAGGAGGGTGACGATTAGAGAGTAACCAGCAAGTACTGGTGAACCGACAGTCAACACAGCAGACATGAGATTATCAAACCTATCCTGTGCCCCAAAAGGGAGCTGCGAAATCAGTGCCAGGAATGGCAGTAGCCACGAACTGAAATCTTGCGCAAATGCAGACCACTGGAAATGCCATCCGCTCCCACAGAAGGAGGTGCACAGTGAGTAGCTGATCCCTGTGGCATCGGAAATATTCGACACGGGATCTCCGTTGAGATTGAGGAGACCGGCTAAATTATTGGTGGCATTTGCATTCTCCATGATGTCGATGAAACACTGATTCCAGTCGATTCCAACGACAGATCTAGTGTGCACCAATAGCAAGAGAGCTACTAGTAGACAGAGGGAATAGGTGAGAAACCAGAAAGCTATGGACGACTCATTGCACTTACATGCCTGAGAGCAAGTGTGCCAACGCATTCTTTTTCGGCTACGCAAGGTAGATGTGATGAATGCCTTCAGTGTACTATAAACCAACACCACGGTCTTTAGTATTACCATTTTTATATATAGAAAACCTCTTACCAGATTACCGTAGAAAGGAACGGACACTAGTACTGTCAAGACATCTGCGCGTGTTTTATATGTGTGCAAAGTTACGGCGACCTGCCTTCCTCATCACAGCTATCTGCAAAACATCCTGTATCTGTCAAGGAAGGTGACGTGAATAGGAACGAAGGCGAGGTCAATGGCAGTGGTTCACATCCGAGCCTGCCAGTGAATGCGTAAGCGGTGTCGGAGATGCTCACCTCAACGTTACTCACCCGAGGGCCAGCATTTGCGCTTGAATTGTAGAATCCAGATATACTGTGAACAGAGACCATGTTTGTCGTGTGCGCGCATGTAGGATGTACGCGAACATGCTCATGAAAGAACCAATATGCCAGTTCAGTCACGAATCTCGCTAGCATTCTGTTTCAAAACGACAATTAATCCATGAATGATCATATCAAATGTTGTGGCATCGTGTGCATCTCCTGCCACATTAGCGCCTGTGATGACAGTCGAGTGATACTCGATTCAAGATTCGGATAGCCCTTCGCTCATCAACAAGGTACATAATTACCTCCCCTTACCTTCCAACGTTCCTTCATGGAGATTCATACGTCGTAGCTCTGAGCACATTGGTCTGTCGGTTGTGAGTCATGAACGGGCGCTTCAAATCCATGTCGCAATGGGTGATGACCCCTCCATGTGCTCCTGGGCCTCGGGAAACGATTTTGGTCTTATTGACAACTTCGTATATATAGAACGCTCTCAAAGATGTCACAAACGTCATGTTGACAGCGGATACATATGATCTTTGAGAGTGTCGCCGGCTGTGCTGATAGATAAGAGCATGGTCTCGAGTCGTCCGCCAACGACGCTTCTGATCGGTTATAAACTGCTGGTGATGTCAGAATGTTGCAAAACGAGGAACCAACAGCGACTGTTGCCACACATACGAATACTGTGCCGATCTTCGCCCACGTCGTTCCACTGAAAGATCGTAAGGCCGAACTCAGCCATGAGACAAACGAAAAATGGGTATCGATCAGCAAGTTCCTCGTGTCGTTTTGCTTCAAGCTTTAAGGCCACTGTCGTTTTACTGAAAAGTTGTATAAGTGTAGTAGACCCGATGATGAGAGAAATAAAGATATGTTGCTTGTCTGTCAAGTTGCTAATCGAAAACGTTTCCCTGCCGGCGTGTGCGTGTGCTATATGAAACAGCGTAGTTACCGTATCGCTATAGCTATGATGGCGGTGTACTGTGTAGTACGTTTGACGCAGGGTTTCCTGAGTCTGTTGTTGTGTGTTGAGACGAAAAAACTACCTATCGGTGAATATCGTCTTGCATCGTGTGAGAAGAGGATCCATGCGCCAAGAGAGGAAGACACCAACTTGAAACTGTACATGTGCAATCTCATCTAGTTGTGACTCGAGATTGCACTCAATGCTATGAGTCGTCCATCGTAACTCAAAGGAAGGGGTTCAGTCAATGAATTGCCACGGGTGAGACAGCTTGAAGTGCGTTCAGCGCATGATGCAATACTCACATCACAGTGGTGGTGGGGTACAAATCCAAGGGATCCGAGTCGGTGCGAAGTTTGTTTGTTTGTGACAGACAGAGATTTGACCAGTCTAGCCCAAGTCTCACCCGGGGACAATTTGAACGGATCACAAGCTGCACAACGGCAGCCGATGGAAAATTCAGGCGCGGCGACGTTCGTGTACACCCCGCTCGATGTTCGCAACGGCCATGACGCATGCGAAGACATCCCATCCAAGGTGCAGGCTACCGCCGTCCTTCAACATGTCACCATTCATAATATTGGAATGTTGTCGTGTTCATTCTCTACCTCAACTCTGCCTGTCGTCACCTTTCCCGCCCGCCCGCCGCCCGTTTTCTTTTGTGCAGTTTTCGAAAAGTCATTGGTGCTATTGCCACTGGTGCTAACAGTGAGCAGGCGTGAGAAACGGTGACGAGCTATACTTATAAAGCGTTTGTATTGGATTCGAAAGATGCTGCATAACCACAGATGTGTGTCAACATGTGAGATGGGTTCAAGGAGTCCCTTTGTTTCGATCAAGCAAGCTGTGACACGTGGTGTGCGGAGTCCGGACAAAACCAATGAATCATTGTTCGTGCTTCCTCTACTGAGTACTGAGTACTGATCATCAGATCAATCAGGTTCAAACTTTACATGCTTTTGGCCACGCCCTCCTTCAAGTTGCAACGTTCGAAGACACTATGGTGAACACATGCTCGAAAGTCGAGACCCAGTACATTGATCAGTAAGCCAGCCTCGATCTATCTCATAAGTAACTAGCTAATAGTCTAAGTTCTAGACGGCGACAACCTCAAGCGTGTAGCTAGTACCTTCCACGGTCTGTTTTACAAAATCGAATAAATACATTCTATCTTCGTCTATCCATATATTAGGAAAGGAATCTCGGAAGGTTCTGTCCAATACGACCTCGACATAAGGCAGAAATGTTGTCAAGCTGTCCCCTGGCGTGTAAGTGTAGCCACCGATATATATCGTAGATGGCTCTTTCACCACTCGTCCCAGACCCCGCCTGTTCATCACAGCTAGCGGACTGAAATCCATCACATGTAATTTATACTCCTTGCCGCGGCGGACACAAAATGTCTGCAAAACTCGATTGCCGCAAACGTGAATTCCGCAGAAATCTGGTTGGTTGAAAACACGGGTATTTGAGGGGCCCCAATTCTTCCATGGTATTGGCGTTGTTGCTGCTATTCCGCCAAGGTCGAAGAAAACCTTTGTGGAAATGATGAAGACAAGAGAAGTGCCCATGAAAATGCATAGTATGCGATGTGCAGGGTCAGAAGTGTACATAGATTGTTGGGCTTGGATCTGATCAACCGGAAGGAAAAACTTTGTGTCATCCAATGGGATTGGTAACAGGAAACACGCCAGCAATTGTGGCGTCTGGGACATATCCTCGATGGAATAGATCTTCATATCGTTGGTGAAAACGAGCAACCTATTATCTCCGAGGAAACAAAAATCGAATGTGGTGCCGTATTCGGCGCTAAGGACGCTCTAACTTGGAAATCAACTGACAAGTCTTCAACCGTCTGATAAAAGCTCACATTGGATGTTGTTGAATGTTGCCAGTCCCAAATCTGTAACTGCCACATGTCGTCTGACGAAGTCCCTTGTTCAACGGACAACCAGCGCTGCAAAGCAATATGCTTCCCCAACCCTTTGAGCTCGACGTTTTTCGTGTGGATTTCCGAGTCATCGTGTCCGGGCAGCCCAGACAGAAACATTGTTTGTCCAGCGGCGCGGGGGTGAACACCATCGACACTCAATGCTTTAAGGTCAATAAAAGTTGTCTTGTGATCAACAATATACACGACGGCGATCAAATTTTGTGCTGGGTCCATGAACACATCGATGTTGGTTGAGTGGGGGACTGAACACAGCGTTCCTGGAGACCAGTAGCGCTGGAATGCTTGTTGTGGGGGCTTCGGAAGAAGCGGAATGATCCTGGCAGTATCGTCGTCTTTGTCCCACAAATAGACATGCCCATTAGCGATGAATATACTCGTAGTGTGTTTAAACGGTATAGGGAATGGTTCGAAAGAGTCAACGTCAGCCTTGAACCATGCGTGAGCTTTATTCCTCAAGAGTCGTAGACGCTGGGAAACAGGTGTGTGGTTGTCCGTGTTGGGTCCAGGGAGCAAGTGTTGGCCGCCGAGTTCAACGATGTACTGGAGCTCGGAGGAGGACACATATGTCTGGCGAAGGGCCTTGCATATCTGCAAGAAAATCATTAGTATAAGATAACAATAACATGAGTCAAAGACCGCCACTCACAGATGTGCATTGAAGGATATCTCGGTAAGGAAGAAAGCTCAGTATGAAAACCCGGAGTTCTTCAGCAAGAGACAGGAATCCTGTATTGGGCTTCATTTCGTGGTCCACCGTGACTCTCTTGATTGAAGATGAGATGGATAAGTAGTCTGGATTTATCGGATATATCATATGTGTGGGAAGTCATGATGGGGAGATTTCAGGTCGGACCATGGCCACACATGCACGCCGCACGAGCACTAAGTTACCTAGCTTGACCCTCGCATTCGTTTCTTGAATAACGAACTTCATAAATCCAAAGTTTTGGTAGCAGAAATCCGATTCACTTGATGACTCAAATGTGTACGAAGTCCTGTTACCTCTTGTGGACGCGTGACGCTAACTAAAGGAACGCGGCTGTCTGACTTTCCATACAGATGTGTGTCACATTCATAGTCGCAATACCGTTTCCTATCTTGCTACTTCTTGCTTCCTGGTACTGTATAGTGATTCACCATCGAACACTCAGCCACGCTTACCTAACAACTCCGTATGGTATTAGTAGCGGTCTTCATGTGTTTGTTTATCCTCAGCGTTTACTCTATTCTCGCTGAGGTATGTTATTGTCTTGTAGCTCGTTTACACTCGTACTTACTAGAGCACTAGTCTGACTTGCTCTAGGTACTGAATATAGCGTTTACTCTATTCTCGCTGAGTCTGACTTGCTCTAGCCTTTAGTAACGTGGTGGTGCACCAGTGGGGCTTTCGTGCAAACGTCGATGTCGGCGTTGAACTTGATGTTGTTGTCTTTCAAATTCTCAAGCTCAACGGCGACATCGAGTTAACTGGAGAGCTATCATGATATAGATATATAACGGTAGACCTGTGGCAGGCTGCGCAGACCAGTGAAGGAACAGAACTCCAAAGACGCCAAACGCGATCCATCTTTTCCCGTCGCGGTCTTCATGCTGTCGACGCTCCTGCTGTGCGGAACAACAGGTATGTCGTTTTCAGTTGCAAGTTGATGATTTCTGTGCAGCCACTGTTTGTTGCTCGGCGGCCAGCAAAAACGATCGCAAATCCAAGCGCAGACATCATTGCAAACTCAGCCTGCCGCTGCCTCGACATCCACGCTACATTCTGCTGCACGCCGAATGCAGCGGACGCGCGGTCACAACCCCTTCCATTTGTGGGCTTGTCTCGTCCTTTTTCTTTGTTATATATCTCCCCCGAATGCCAATGGTCATTAATAGTGCTGTATGTGAACTTTTGTGTCTAGTACTTTTGTAATGATTCTCTTTGTGAATGTCTGTCGCACCTCCCCTCGCGGAAATTCAGATCCCGTGAAAATCGTGAGCGGGCGCGATCATATGTATCTCGTTGAGCCCGCGATTGCCTCAGATTCTCAGTTGTTGAATTCACACACGCCGTGGACAGTGTATTGCCCTCATGGATGTAATTGAGGATAAAGACAATGAATCGGTACAAACTGACAACATAAAGCGGTTGTATTGGATTCGAAAGATGCTGTGTAACCACAGGTGTGTCAACATGTGAGATGGATTGTCGTTCAATCGAGGCAAAGAAAGTTAAGATTTCTTGAAGTTCTTGATGACCGACACAACTTGAACGCGTATCCATTATATAAAGTAACATGTTAATTTTTCTCGTTAAGAACATTGTTATATACATGTCAACTAGGAATTGATACGTCCACCATCCGCAGAAGTTCCGTCAGAACGAATTTTGGACACGTCGTACAATGGCGGAAGGTTCTTCAAGTTCTGAGTACGTTGTTTCTGGAAATCTTGGTAGACCTGATCCTTGTTTGATCTTGAGAGGAATTGGATCGAAGCACCCTTGTCGTCATCACTGGATGTGATACTACCGAAGTTGAAGCTAAATTCATCAAGTTCAGTACCAACGAAGATATACGCAGATAAAAAGAACTTACACGGAGTAGACGTTGCGCATGAATATGTCACCAAGCAAAAAGTCCATGTCCGAGCCTGTGCTTGACAATTGCGGACGAAACGCAGAGGTGCAAACAGTGTATTTTGTGTCGCCGTCAGTAAAAGTCGCCGGCCTCGTTAATTCAAGAGGGTTAATAGGATAATAATCGTTGCTGAAGATCTTGTCAGTGAATATGCAAAACAAAACAGCGCTGGGTTCACGAACCCGAATGAGAAAGATAAATTTGCCTGGCCTAAACACGGCACGATCCAAAAATTTTGCCCGTTGGTTTTTATATGGACCGATCCACTAATGGCACCGTATATGGCATCCACGGTGTCGGAGGGTATGTATGCCAAACTGGTTCCACTGTCGATGAGAGAAATAGCGGTTCCCTTCTTCGCTCCTTTGACTGCTGAATTGAGTGTCACGTCGTGGCCATTGACCTGCATGCCCGTCAGCGCGATAGTCCAGCGCGATGACGTCGAGGGCGCAAGGGGGTATTTAGTTGTCCCGGAGACATCCTTGAATTGTGGGTCGTATTCTCCAATCGTGATAGTGCCCCCGGATGTATCCTCGTTGTCAGCCGTGCGCTCGAGTGCCAAAGCCACGAAATTCGGTGCTGATGGATTTTGTCCAAAGATGTTTGCCATGATAGAGCGAGCAGCCGTATTCTTGACTTTTTTCGCAATCCCGGACAGCGATATAAAGCCAAGGCCAAGTATTCCTTCAGCCGCTTGCTCGTACGTTTTATCGACATTTACGAATGCTAAGAAGAATTAAGGAAAGATCAAAAAAAGTGTTGATATAAGAATCACCTTGATTTTGCACTTTATAATTTCCGAATTGAACAGTAGTGTAAGCGATGTTTCCTGAGGCGGAACCAATTCCATATGTGAGATTGAGATTATCGGATGTCTTGCTGTTAATTTTAATTTGTTGACCGGTGACCCACTTGCGTCGATACATTTAGTCTCTAACATGGACTGCAAAACAAAAGATTGCTTACCAGATCGCTGGATCCAGTATCGAGTACCAGGTTAAAATCTAGGTCAGAAAGATTAGTCAAAGTGGCCCCTAATAGTATGCATCACTTGCCATGTCCTCCTACGTTGACCTTGCCGAGGTACTGCAAGAAAGGTTAAGCACATGCCTGTGACCGAGTTCGCAATGCTCATACTCACCTCCAAGTTTGATTCACTAGTAACTGAAACGAGTGTTCCGAAAGTCGTATTCGTAGCGTCGGTTGTCGGTTTGTAATAAGCATTAAAAGAAAATCCCATCGAATGGTCGTCCCTGTTGATAGCGAGGGCATTGCTTTCCAGAAGCTTGCCGGAGACTATGAGAGCGAAGGCGAAAGTGGCGAAGCGTGTTGAGGACATACTTGCTGAATGAATGGATGTTGAAGGTTGAAAGGTGGATGAATGGAAGATGTGTTCGTTTATCGGATTTTATACAGCCAGAAGATCATCGGATGTGGTCGTCGATGACGCAAGTCGGCTCATTCTACTGAATTGATTTTAGTGCAAGTGAATACCTTATGACGTCGGGATTTAAGAACATCTAAGACATTGCGAATGTATCCGCGGAGTTATCAGAAGTGAGGAAGACGGCGATACTTGTGAGAGTTTTATTCCCTGGGACTCGCGAGAAAGCATCGAACTATTCAATCCATGAAAGCCTGAGGGATATAGCACGTCCAAAAGGCCCAATACAAACGGTAGAGGGGGCGTTTAGCGGGAATTACAATTCGGACTGAAGCGTCACGGGTGACAGAAGTAAGACCACTAACCCGGTCGGCCCGATCAATGCATACTATGTTTCTGATAGCGATGGGGCCCATAGTTATGCAACATTCTATACAACCAAAAAAGTGAGTCTACATAAATAACACCAAGGAGCGATTCACGCATAATCTGCCCTGCAGAAATTTTGCCATGCATTTATGTCCACGCCGATGAGAGCGACCAGAGGGGCATCCCAGTTTTGAATATTGCACCTCATCGATTAAATTCCCTGTGTTGAAAGCACGCCCCTTTACAGCAAGGCCATTCCCGAATACAAGAACGTGTTTCCTGAGGGTCTGATTAGCGTTTATCTATGTCTATTCAATAAAGCCACAAATGATGGGATGAATTCGCTGACTGCAATCGCGTCACAGTACGATCCAGTATCCAACTAGTAGAAAGGTAGATCACGTACCATTGAAGCTGAGCCCAGACACAGACTAAGACTCTACAGTGCTCCCTTCCGCCACTTCCAGTATTTTCCAATCTACTTCAATTTGCTCCTGCCGGAATATTTCCTGTATTTTCCCAGCGATGCTCGCAAAATTGTGAGTTGCAAGCGCAAGGATCGTCGGTCCTGCACCAGAGAGGCAGATGCCAAGCAGACCAGGATGTGAAGCAGGCGTAATTAAGGAAGTAACCGCTGGCAGACCAGGTATCTGAGATGATGGTCAAGACAAGAACTCCCCATGGATAAAAGACTACGCACAAGAGTTTTTCGATATGGCTGATGCACGCGATCTTTCATAGCCTCAAAAATTAAGTCTGGGTCTGGTGGCGTCTGACCGAGAGCTGTGGTAAGGACGGCCAATCGTTGCATGTTAAAAACCTGCGAGGGGATGGGTGTTTTAATTCAAAGCATTACACTTCATACGCATACGAGAACACGTACCAGATCCTTCCTTGAGTAACTCTCTGGCAGAACAGCTCGTGCTTTTGCAGTACTGAGTTCAAATCGGGGTATAATAGCAACAGCTTTGATGCTGCTGTTCCAATTAAATCGGACGTAATGACCAATACCTAACGGTGGAAGAGGCGGGGAAAGACCCCAGTCTTCCCCAGCATCAGGCGGATATTCCGGGAGGACTTCAGAGAGGGGTACTTGTGCAGCTTCAGTAGCTTGTGGGTCTAGCTCTCTAAGGTATGATCCCACAAATCCGCCAACAAGGGCAGCTGTGACATTGTCGGGGTGGCGCTCGACCATGAGCGCGTAGTCTAACATTCGCTCGCGGGAGAGATTGAGTTTGCCGAGACTGTTTCCGAGAAGAACTCCTGCAATGACCGCTGCGCCGGACGAGCCAAGTCCACGTCCGAAGGGTATTTGGTTGTCACAGTGAATGCTAACGAGGTCGGGAGGGAATGACCTGTGATCATTGCAGCGCAGCACGTAGAGCGCTACACGAGTCATAAGGTTGCGGTACGGGTCTAGCGGGACTTCGTCGGCTCCTTCACCCGAATACGTGATCACTGGTGAGGTAGAGGTCTCCCCGATGGTGACAGTGAGAGTGAGATAGAGTGAAAGTGACAATCCGACAACATCAAAGCCAGGGCCAATATTGGCCGAGGTTGCTGGAACTCGTATGATGAACGAGTTGGTCATGTCTAGACGATGGGTAAGAAAGTATCCAGATGGACTATCAACAGATCTGCAGACCTTATGCGTAGAAGAAGCGGTGAGGAAGCTGATCGTTGACAAACGCCAGCGAAGCGAGTTTTTCAAGTCAATGTCGCGGTCAATTGATTATTGCAACCGATCAGATGATCACTTTGGTTTGTTTGGATCTAAGGCTTTTGCCAAACAAACGCGCGGCGCGGATCGAGCCACGCTTACCAAGAAAGCTATCACTTTCCTCTGCGTCCTCGTAATGGAGTAGGCGGCACTCCGCCTGATGAGCCTCGCAAATTTATATACAGTTCTAATTTGTATCAAAGCCATCTCATTTAAAGAGTGATAGAACTATTTGATATAAGCTAATGACCTAAAAAAACATACTGGTTGTACATAGCACTATAATCGCTACACTGAAATTGATGAGAGCAACCTTGCTCACTATGAATCGTGCGACGTAAATTCCATCAGTTATGGTCCGAATGCAAATGCAAGGAAAGCGGCAATCTGGACTCAAGCCAGTTGAGCCTTGCTATAAGGTCGTGAGCAGTACCGCCACGTTATGCGCAGTTTGTGGTGGGCGCGGCGCTCGTGGTTGCGGGCGTGCTGGAACTCGTAGACACAGAAGAGACATTTGAAGCAGTCGAAGGAAGCGGCGAGCTACCAATGGACGTCGTTGTCGTGGTCGTGCCATTCTGGCCAGAGGCAACAACCGTGAACTGGTGAAGTTGTTAGCGATGGGATGAAGCTACATATCAACGCAACTTGCAACTCACGTAGATCTGATCATCCAATGCTCCGTGCTGCGCCACAGCGACAAGGACTGGTTGATGGTTCATCGCGCTGATAATGGTGGACATCTTGTACGTCCCCTCAGGCAAACCGCCAGTGATGTTGGCATAAAGTTGACCATTTGCATCCGCCTTGCTATTCATACCAAGGAAATATGCAAACTTGGTGGGGTCGGTTGGGGTGGTCTGCGTAAGGGATTGAAGCGCCTCAATAACAATGTGGGCGTGACCTTGAATTTGCCCAGATGTAGGGTCGATTTGCTGGGGAGCGGCAAAGTAATTGGTGTCCGGATTAACGAAGAACCCAGTCTGCAGTCCCTTCATCGCCAGCGTCACCTGGAAAGTGGTGTTCGCTGGAAGAACAGCTAGGTTGTTGGGAGTGACAAACTTTGCGCTGGGCATATTCGAGGTGGAAGGGATGGCACCCATGGGAGCGGGGTTGCAAGAACCGTTTTTTTTCTGTTGGCCATTCGTAATAGGGAGATTGGTCAAAGTGGCACAATAGTTGATGAAGTTGTTGTTGGAGGTCAAAGAGGGAAATTCGCCAGCCTCAGAGGTGTTTGTGTTCTGACCATTCTGAGCAAAACCAGGAGCGACAACGCTTGACAGCAGCGTTAGGGAGGCTTGAGCACTTGAGTTGGAACTCGATCCAGAGCCTGCTGTTGTAGTAGCTGTAAGAACTGAGCTAGACGTAGTGGTGACATTGGAGGGACTGCCTGTCGTGGTTGTGGTTGTTCCGTTGGCAGTTGCGCCAGTGGCAGCAATACGTGAGTTCAGGTCTGCTTGAGTGGTGCAAGTGATGCTGGTTCCAGCAGAGTTAACAAGAGGAAGCGCAGCGCAACTAATAAGATGAGGATAACTAAGCATCAACACTGTAACATACTCAGATATATAAAACTTACATTAAACCTGAGCCACATGAAGTGAGGACGTACTGCCCATTGACGCACTGAGCAAATTCGCCGTTGACACATGCATTGCCAGAGGTGCATGGCGAGGATGCAGTCAGCGACTTGAACTGGTTGCTGAAAGAAGAGGTTAGATTGTTAAGAGAGACTGCGTGGAACCAACGCGACGTACTTCAAATTGATCGCGTCAATACCATTCTGCAATACAAAGCTTCCCGCGCGGCGCTTGAGGCTCGGAAGAGCGACGGTGAAGGAAGAGAGTACGAGAGTTGCAAGAACGGAAAGCTTCATGGCGTAGATGTACTGGAAGGTTATCGACTTAAGCGATGACGGAGTGTTTCGAGTATCTGCCTAAGACCAGCTTGTGAGGAATGGCAGTCAATGCCGGGTCGTAAGTTAGAAGCAAAGAGGGTGAAGCAAAAGAAGGATAGTCCACTTCGTCACTGACGAGATTGGTATGAACACGACGAGTACAAAATCCATGCCGTGGCTTGGTCTTTATACTTGACATTATCGGGAACAATGGGACAAGAAAGATATAATGGGATCATCCACAGTTCCGCCTCTGCTCCACAATAGAGAAGCGCCCGGTCATCGCTAAGCCATCGCCAACGCGAGTGTGTGTTGTGTTCTGCCAGGTCATCGGTTGTTGTTCGACGTACTTGGCTGTTGTCCACATAAGAACAGTTTCCTATTGTTAATCACTGACAACCAAATTAAGACTACA
This sequence comes from Suillus clintonianus, assembly GCF_016758775.1. Classification (NCBI taxonomy): domain Eukaryota; kingdom Fungi; phylum Basidiomycota; class Agaricomycetes; order Boletales; family Suillaceae; genus Suillus; species Suillus clintonianus. The sequence continues at coordinate 97,992 of NW_024539330.1, forward strand.
TCTTTCTACCGGCCGGCCTTAGTGACGGCTCGCATTGCAAAGTCCGCGGCCTGCTGGTTCTTCCCAAGCAGCTGGCAATTGAGAAATCTTCCGGAAGGGTGATGTATCTGCACTAGTATACTGACTCGGACGTGATCCACCAGAGGATAGTGAAAGCTAATACAGATCGTACAATAGGATGCACTATGATTCTGTTCATTTAGCTCTGAGAATGACCCTCATCGTCAACCAATCTCGTCGCGTTCCTCACGGACAGTGGCAGAATGAGGAGATCATTTATTCCTCAAGGAAGAAGTAGTTGCCCATGACTGCAGACACAACAATGTCAGAAACTTGTGAATGGCTCAAAAGGCCAAGGACATACCCTTCTGCTCTCTGTCCTTTACGCTGTGAAGCTTGTTGACTCTTGGCCTGAAGTTCGTAGGATCACGTCTGAACGTGACCTCGAGCGATGCCAAGAAGTGGTTCATTCCAGTGAGGAGGGACTGCGGTCTGAAAAGCGAATTAACCACGTCGGCGTAGTGTAGCCTTAATTTCTTACGGTGTAGCAGTTGCTCGAAGGGCAGGTTCCCCCTCAAAGACGATGACGCGGTCAGCCAGATATGTTGCCATGATGAAGTCGTGTTCGATGACAAAAGCAGTCTTCTTGGCATGAAGGATGAAGCTGAGGAAGGCATCGATCAATGTCGAAATCTAAACGACTAGACGGTTTGCCTACCGCTTGATGACCTTGCTCGCGATGATACGTTGCTCAGAGTCGAGGAAACTTTAATTTCGCGTCAGCGTATTCATCCCGAGAGATGTATATTAGCGTACCTGCTTGGTTCGTCAAGCAAATAAACAGATACATTGGGTTTGCCTGAACAAGGGCGTGAGCCAACACCAAATGAAATCAAAGAAAGTACGCACCAAGTGCAAGGACAATAGCCACACGTTGCAGCTCACCTCCGGAGAGCGTCTTCACTTCCTGATCCATAATATTATCCAAAGTCATTGGTTTGAGTACGTCTGTCTGGAACTGTGGGTGCATGAAGGAAGCTTTAATCTGCTTGATCAGAAGCATGCGGACAGTTCCTGGGAACTTTGGCGATATTGTCTGCGGCTTCAAGGACACCGCCAACTCCATTTTATCTGCCTCGTCGTCCGGCGTTGTCACGCCAGCAAGCAGACGGACAAAGGTCGTCTTGCCTGTCCCGTTTTCGCCAAGCATGACAATGATTTCGGAATCGGTGAAGCTACCGGCCTCAACAGTGAGCTTGAAGTTGCCCATAGTCTTCGTCATAGAGGGATATGAGTAATGGCGGGTCTTGTCAATAACAAGCTCCTCGGCAGTCTCCATCATCTTGAATGTCAGAGACTCCTCGCGGAAACGCAGATTCTCGGTAGGAATGAAACCGTCCAGGAAGATATTGATACCTTGTGGAAGAGTGAGCCATCTCACAGCAAATTATTGGGTAAGCTGTTACCTTCACGGACTGAATAAGGCATCGTCACAACACCATACATAGATGGCTTTCCATACAAACAACAGATGAAATCTGAAAGATAGTCCAATACCGACAGATCATGCTCGACAGCGATGACATAGCAGTCTGGGGTGAGTAAGGACCGGATGACCTCCGCAGCCTTCAACCGCTGTTTTATATCGAGATAACTTGAGGGCTCATCAAACATATATCTACGCAATTCCACCGTTAGAGCGTGAATTATCAAGGAATTGGACATACGCACACATCGGCCTTCTGAATACATGACATGGCGATCGCGAATCTCTGCAGTTCTCCACCAGAAAGTTGAGAAACTTCACGATCAAGAACGTTGTTCAGCTCCAGCTCATCGCACATTTTTTGCTTGTTGTCAAGCTCTAGTTTCGAGTCCAGCATTTGTGAGACGGTTAGGTTGCCTTTAATCGCTCGAGGTATATGGTCAACATATTGTGGCTTGATAAGTGCCTTCAAATTGTCCTCGAGGACCTTGGTGAAATAGTTTTGCAGCTCGGACCCACGGAAGTAACGCAGGATTTCTTGCCAATCGGGGGGATCCTGTCAGGGAAAAGTCAATGTCGTCCTTGCACAGCCCAATAGCACTCACATCATAGCGACCAAGATTCGGCTTCTGTTTACCAGCGAGAATCTTGAGTGCTGTACTTTTACCAATTCCATTAGTGCCAACGAGTCCGAGAACCTGACCAGGCCTAGGAGTAGGCAGTCGATGGAGCTTGAAGGCGTTGGCGGTGTACCGATGCGTTACTTGTGATTCCAAGTTGGTCGGCAAGTTAATAATAGCGATAGCTTCGAATGGGCATCTAGGAGTCTTCTCAATGGTATGAACGATCTTCATAAATCGATCCACTCACTTCTTTACGCAGATACCACAACCGATGCACAAAAACTCAGAGATGAACGCTATCTTATCGGTCGATTTTACTTCTATGCAAAGTTTGCCTGGAAGGTCCGTTAGCATGAGCATTCCGCCTATGCTTTGGGTGAAGGCGCACCCATTTTGACCACAGGACATGACTGCTCACGAACTGATGAGTGACTGATCTGACGTGACTGCTTGAGAGGGAGTGGGGCGTCACCTTCTTGCATTCCTGGGCACATCGCTTTGGCTTGCAGCGATTTGAGTCTACGATGGCGATACGGGTGATTTTATCAGCCATCGCTGCGGGTTAGAGATGGCGGTTGGCTCTTGGATCTGACTATTTGCTTGCAAGGATGACGGATCGGCAGTAGTAGTAGGTGATGCAACGAAGTTGATTGGCCAAGCAGCATTTTGTTTAAATTATTAATAATAATGCCTTTTTCACAATTCAAGTTATCTTATCTTATCACCGTGTCTGAGCAGACCGTCCCAGTTGTTGACCGCCATGGCGCTGCCAGAGGAGATCGTGACAGTCGATGCTGTACGTGTTTATCTCGTCAACGGAGAAGTTGGACAAATGACAATACCCACTGCGGATAAACCTCTCATAGATCCTTTTCGATCTGGATGGGTAGTTGCCAATCTGCTTCTATCAGTCTTCTTGATCTGCCATGGCTGATCGCCGTACCCCAGGACCCTCATAGACTCCACTCCTGGCGTCATTTCAGCCTGGAAGACATTCGCAGAGGAATACAAACTTGGATCGCATCTTCCTATCGTGCAGAAAACTCACGGACGGAGACTTGTGGATACCCTGAAGGATGAGACAATATGCAATATCCAGGACAAAGAACTTTTGGATGTAGGCGACATCATTCCTTACTTATGACGGCCCCGCTAATTCTACAGAGCGAAATTTTGCGCTTCGAGGATCTGGTGATCCAGGGTAACCCAGTGGCCCTCAAAGGAGCAGCCGACTTCTTGAATGAGGTAAACTTTCGAATATGCACATATCTTGCGTGTTCAGCTGACTGCATCACTCGAAGCTCGATTCCCACCATGACATGCGCGCTAGGTGGACAATTGTCACATCAGGTAGTGTGCCAATCTTGTCTTGTTAACGGTGCACCGGAGCTCCTTGTACCGATAGCCTCGAGGTACTATGCAGCTCAGTGCATACCAGCGTGCAAAATTCCGGTGCCTACGTCAGGGTTTGTGACGGCGGATGATGTGAGTGAAGGCAAGCCAAAACCCGCACCGTATCTCGAGGGAGCAAAAAAACTTGGGATTGATGTGACTAAGTGTGGGTCACGTTGATACCCGTTTCTTTGTGGCGCCTGATTTGCCCAAGGTCTGGTCATCGAGGACGCACCATCCGGGGTGCAGGCAGGAAATAGTGCTGGTGCAAAGACACTTGCAGTTTGTACCTCCCACAAACGCGAGGACTTTGAGAACTGTTCGGAGGAAATAAAGCGCCCCACGTATATAATTGATGATCTGACTAGGTGAGTCGCGATACGCTCAATAACAAATTTCACTCACTCAAGGAACCATTCGTAGAGTACGCGTGAATTGGGAGAACAGCAAGATTCAACTAACGATCGATACCCGTAGAGCACCAGATGGATCAGCGATGTTGTAGACAGACATCCTGACTCCCGCAAAGTAGCAGTTTCAGGATTCTCTACCAGGTCTAACGCTTGATACAATTCAAAACATGAGGGTGCTTACCAATGGCAGAAGCTGCCTCATCGCGGATAAGCAATTTGCTTCCACAGAGTTAAGACACTGCATATAGAACCTGAAATCAACACTTGGCAGAAATTATAAATATTTGACGCGGTATATAAAGTTTTGGTGAGTTCCACTTCAGCAGGTATAATTAGATCATAGACGTCTACAAACTTTCCCCTTCAACTAGTGGCTTGCTGTGAGCCGCCGCGTATAATGCTTCTTTGTCCCCAGACTCATCCACGAGAGCACGCAACATACCCTGCTCATTTTGCAACAGTTCCCATGGGCTACCGAATTCAACCTGTAAAAACATGATCAATACAAGAAACCGACACAAAATGAGATACTCACAAGTTTACCAGCATCTAGGACCATCTATCAAGATTGTAAGCCATCAGTACACGATAACCCGATTTCGAATACGTACAATCTTGTCAGCATCAATGATCGTCTGCAGCCGATGTGCAACGATAATCTGGGTAACGTTATGCAACTCATTGCGGAGAGAGGATTGGATGGCTGAATCGGTCTTATAATCTGCAAAAGATTATAGCATGATAAATATCCACGACGTGAGATACACACCAATAGCGGAAGTTGCCTCATCCAGTATAAGTAGTTTGCTTCCGCGGACCATAGCTCTAGCCAGAGCCAAGATTTGGCGTTGACCAACCGATAGATTCCCTCCTCCGCTTGCAATCGTACTGTCTAATGTCAATCTCGCCTCCTCAGACTCGTCTTGGACGGAAAAGAGTCCGGCAGCACGTAAAGCATCGTACAGCACCGCATCATCGTGCTGATCGAAGAGATCTAAGTTCTGACGGAGGGTTCCACTCAGGAGCTCGGGCTGTGCGGATGAAACGTGTCAGCGACGTGAACGGGCAACGGCACAAGGAACGTACAATCTGAGGTATGATAGTCACGTTGGACCGCAGAGCATTCAAATTGATCCCGCTTGTCGGAATCCCATCATAATAAACATCGCCTTCTGTGAAAATGCAGCGAAGGAGCGAAAGCGTCAAGGAACTCTTCAGGATAGTCAATATAAGTCAAGGTAAATGACGCGAATAAGCATCACCTTTCCGCTTCCAGTTCGCCCGACTGAATTCAGATTAGCCATTTGTTTAGAAGTGGAAGCAAGCCCGCGACACACCGATACCAACGCGTTCACCCGATTTGATGTGGAAGGACAGGTCCTGCAAAACTTTAGGTCCATCCTACGAGCGATGGTTAGGCGGAACGCGGAGACGCGGAGGCTTGAGCTCATACTCACCGATGAGTAGCGGGCTGACAGATTTTCTACGCGGATATCACCGCTTGCAGGCCAGTACGCAGGCGGCTGGCCGCCTTCGGTAGGTTTAGGCTCCTGTTCAATCTTGATATAACTATCGATCCGTTCCAAACTATTTTACATTAGTAACAGTCGGAGACATCATGTGTCTGTGCTAACCTGTTGCCTACACAAATCAATTAGACACATAAGGAGTGGGACGAGGAAGTAGCTTACCGCTGACTTCCACTTCGTTGAGGATACGAACCCACCAAAGGATCATGGAGCTGAAACCGACTTGAAGATGTGAGCGAAAATCCGCAATGAGTACACTACGTAAATGGAATTTACCTGCCATGTTCAGAGAGAACCCAATGTTCGACGCCTCATGAACTCCGCGACCATACACGAGATAAGCGGCAAGACCAGCCGAGAATCCACCACCGATAACATCAATACGGACACAAACCCAACTGAGAACATTCGTTAGCGACCAATCGCCCGCGACCAATGCAGACGAACCGATTCAAGTTATAGAACATGCGTGCTGATTTGGTGTAGCGGTCGATGCGATTAAGAGATTCTTGTTTGAATGCCTCCTCTGCACCGTACGCACGAATCGATGCTGTTGTAATGAATGAGCTCGCATATCATTGAAGTCCCGGTGATCGCTCACTAAGTCCTGCGATAGCAGCCCCGAAGTGACCAAGGACTGGTGCTTTCGCGTTGCTCATCTCTCGCTTGACTGATAGCTGAGCTTTCATGTAGATGCGACCAATCCATCCACCTAGCAAGCCGATAAAGAGTCCGGGCGCCATGAAGATAGGAGTCATGGCCACAACGGCTCCGAGTTTCACGATCATGGTCAAGGAAAGTTCGACGACCCAACCAATTCCCTGTGCAAACGGACCATCAACTAGATAATTTATCAGCGAATATTAACCATGTAAAAGTAAGCGACTGACTGGCTCTTATGTCCTGTGTGCACCGGGTGATGACCCGAGATGTAGGTGTCGTGTCCAGCCATCTGCCCAATGATAAATGGAAGCGTGACTGTTAAATTCAAAGAACACACCTTAGCGTTGTTCCGAGTACAGATTGAACGAGTTTCTTGTGGATGGTCCGCGACGCCCGCATTGAACCCCGATAGTACATGTAGTACCCACTCGAATACATTAGACAACCAGAGGCCATGATCAAGGCATATACAGAGAGATAACTTGCGATAAAGCTGAGTGACAGGATTCACGAACGGGAACTTTTCTTACAATTTAACATTGACCTCCGAGGGTAGCTGGCGTTCGTATTGAGATGCCCAGTACCCCAGGAACCAGGTTTGCACAGTGTTAGTGACGTCCGTCAACCCCATCAGAGCCAAGAACGCGACCCAGAACGTCATAGGATAGTTCCCCCCCAAGCCGGTCAGGTAGAGCTTGACTGGAATGCAATGTCAGCATTGCACGGAGGACCATGGAGGGAGGAACCAACAAGCTGGCCAGGAAACATGGCCCTCTGCAATTTCCTCAGACATTACCAACTTGCCGTCGGACTTCGCCGCATCACCCTTCGGTTCTTCTAGAGTGTCCATGACCTGGGCCTCTTTAGCAAGGACTTCCTGTTCTTTTGCCACTTCCGCTGCAAACTTGTCGTCCTTTGCAATGGTCTCCGATATTGACCCATGGCTGACAATCCGTCCGTTGGAACCCAGAGACACGACGAAGTGCGCTATAGAGCTCGCCATAGCAACGTTATGCGTCTGTGCTGCCTTAGAACGGGCATCATCATATTTGACCTATATGCACATACCACAAGGATAATTGTTCGATCTTTGACGAGATCTCCGGCGAAACACTTGTCTACAATCCACTTGGACGTGTGGACATCCAAAGCGGCCAAAACCTGTTCGTGTTCACTCACTGATAGTTCAAAATATAGATGGAATGACTAACATCATCAAGCAGCAACGTGTTTGCCGAAGAATATATAGCTCTTGCGAGGGTGATTCGCGCCTAACATGTTTCAGCGGCTGCGTGCCTTCTCGTTAGGAATGTGATTACCTTCTGACCGCCACTTTCCACACGAAGTCAGGCTTGTGATAAACGAAGGCTCAGCTCGGTGAGCTTACCTTAGCGTAAGACCCTTTTCTCCGACTTCCGTTTGGTCGCCCGCTTCGAACAAAGTAAGGTCTCGCTCCAGAGCACACTGGTGCAAGACTGTATTCAAACATGTCAACAATATTCACAAGTCACGTAACGGAATACTCACCTGTCTTGTATCGGTTTTCATCATAGGGCGCGCCGAAAAGGATGTTGTCCTGAGCTACTTCAGCACACGAACAACTGCTTTTGCGATGTCACGTACCCGAATGGTTTCATTTTGGACCCAGGACTCTTGTGCAGCATAAGCTACACCGCCTTTGCGAGGGAGGTTAAACCAAGATGTCGGACCAGAGGGCGTAAAGTGCATCTCGCCTGAGTAATAAATTAGAAACATCCACAGAGAAGGTCTAACAATCACCCACCGAGCAAAGCCATGAGCACTGAGGTCTTACCAGAACCTGTCGGTCCGACGACAAGGTTGATACGACCGTGTTGGAAGTACATCTCACCATCGATGCGAAGTCTGAACTTGCGCTTCGACGGTGTCAGCGACCCACCGGAATCGTTGGACCATGCAAAGACAGCGTCTCTGAAGCCGATGAGGTCAGATTCTTCTTCCGGCTGGACAAAGAGCTGAACTTTGTCCTCGTCCTGCTGTGTGTGTGCATCCAATAGTTCTGTATCAACCAGGAAACTATTGACACGATCCAGCGATACTTTGGCTGAAGAACGTCGTTTGTCAGTGGTTTTCGAAGTAAACGAAATAACTACCTTGAGTAAATCTTGGGATGGAGAAGAACACTATGTTCAGCTGATCTCTTAGGATGTCAAAGACTGCCAGAGGAACGACATCAGTTACTCTAATCAAGTGAATCACACTATGAAGCTTACTTGACATCGACGAAAAAACCTTAGAAGCTGGAATACCCATCAGGTCAATAAGTCACAGCACAAACCATAGCACAAACCAGTTAGGTTTTGCCCCATGATAAGAGTCTAAGAGAGTGGGTAAGAAACCTGTTTTGCGTGTCATCGAATGCAACATACGAATGACATGTAAGAAGCCATCATGGTAAACAGGGGAATTACGTAGCTATACATGTGTCAGTTTTTGATGTCAGACCAATTAACAAGGAAGACATACTTCAAGTTGTTGTTTAGCAGTTCTAAGATCTTCGTCTTCCATGTCCAGACAAGTTCTACTTCTCGTTTCTCGCTGATCCTAGTGTCTATTTTCTCTTCCCATCCGAAAAGCTTGATCATACGCAGAACATTCATAGCTGGCGAGCCATAAGCATCAGTTCTACACCTATTATGCTCGACTTACTTTCGGTCACTGTTTGCACCCGGGCATCCGTCTGGGGTTACGATAAGCATCATCCGCCGATAAATTGGAAGAAGCTCCAACCTTGTGCATTTTCTCTACTTGCACCTTTTGAATCTTCTGGGCAACGTACCCAGGAAGAGGGAACAAGAGAACCATAACAGCCAAGCCAACAAAGGCACTTGGTAAACGCCCATCAGTCAAGGCAGACAACAGTTCAACGACACCCACCTCCAACCAAGAATTTCGTACAAGAACCAAATGCACATGCCTACTTGAAGTGGCATGTACAACGCTGAACGAATACGCAGGTCAGAAAGCACACGTCCATCGGAACTGAGCGTGACTTGCCGACCATGAGGAAATCTCGTCCATCGGTAATATTGCTCAAGTCAGTTGTGACAAGGTTGTTAATTTTCCCAACAAGGTTGTCAGCGCTCGAGTGCTTTTTTGACTTGTCCAGTTCTTCCTTGACATCCTGGGCTTTTTGCTTGCCTTTCTTGGTGGAGGATATTGATAAGGTCTCGGCACTGGCGTGCAGCGTCTCGTCGCCACTGCCATCTGTACTTTCGTCTGCGGCGGCAGTGCTAGATCCAGCTACAGATGCACTATCTGGCGTAGATGGTGCCGTAGACTCCCCAGACTTCTTGCCGTCATCGGGGAGCTCAGCCTTCATTCGGATTCGGAGCGCATGCTCGAAGACCAGTTGGGTGAGAATACCCTCCGTGTGCACGAGCGCACGTGTCTAGAAAGCACATGAGTGGGATCACTAGGTATCGAACAATCATTCCCACCGCGATGTAAATATACCATTGCCATGCCAAGGAACCAATAAGTGGCCCCAAGAACAGCCAGGATATCCAGACCCACGGACGAACCACAGCACCCTCGCCTTTCGTTTCGACATAACTATGCAAAACACATGTTAGATGTCAGGAAATGTGGCAACGGAACTACTTACAGCAAAAGTTGATTAATTCCAACGGGAGCGGCTAGTTTTGCCAGCACCTGTCATGGGAAACTGTCAGACGTGGGAGCCACGCGCAGAAAGAATTGCATACCTGGAGAACGATCATTAAAGCCAAAACTATATACTCAACACGGAACGTCTTCATGAGACCGAAGAAGATGTGTCGCTTCTGACTCCCGGAGAAGGGGTCAATGTGCTGCAACTATTGTCAACTCGTCTGCTGAGACAGCGATGCCATAAACTTACGAGGAAACTCTTCTTTTTGAGATTCCTGGAATGATCATGGTCGGCCAGCGGGGGAAGTTCTTCGTGCGACAGGTGGGGAACACGATACGCTTTGAAGACGATGGGGTCCAGCCAGGTATACAAGATCATAGATAGCCAAGAAGAAGTTTGTTCGGGGTGAGGGCTCTCAGTGGGGTTCTATGAAGGATGTGAGTGTTTGTGATGAGAGATATATTGAAAAATATGACATACCGCAGGGTCTACTGGAATATATTGTCTTGGGCTCAAGAGAGGGAATACGATGCTTGACAAAAAAAGGACGGTCACTTTCGCCCACAATAAGCCTCCTTCTTCAAGGTCTTTGGGTTGTTTATTGAAGGTAATGAGGGGCCACAAATCCCGATACGCAAAGACCGCAAAGACTGCAAAGAGAAGAGTGGCCAAGTGATTGGACACCAGCCTGCTCCATCGGGGTTTGGTAGTAACTGAAATGAGCCCGAGAATTGATGCATAAGCCTAGAAAGAGTAAGCGGATATTGAAACAGGATAACCACAAGTCACTAACAGCAGTCATGCACAAGGCGAATTGCAACCACTCAGCGCGAGAGAACGGAATGTAGCCATCGGAGTGACGGGGCTTGCGATGCTTTCCTTTCGACAGCTTGTTCGCTCCGTTCGCGTGCTCCTCACGTTCGTCTAATATGAAAGTAGCCAACGACAGTCCCAAAAACGCAAGACAACCAATAAATCTTGCAAACTTGTATGCAAAAATGACCCAACCACCATGTTGAGAGATGAATACTTTAGCCTCAGAGAAAAATCCATCAGCTATAGTAGGTTCGTCAAAGAAAGCGCTCGGTTCTTCCTCGGCCTTAGGGGGCAGAAAGCGCGACCAAAGCTTTTTGACTGGCTTAGATAGCGTGATTAAATGTAGCAAGAGAAGAAGCGCGGATGCAGCAGCAAAATATGCTGGAATCATGAGTGTACTGTGCCACACTCTGAGAATTGAGGGTGTTAGAACCTTCAGTGTGAGCTTAGAGTACAGCACTCACGTATTGCCATGGCTTATCAGGTGGAAGTCGAGAGACTGAAAGGGGTCGGACTGCAAGACGACCTGCCATGGACTAGGATCGGTATACCAACCCCAGAGCGACATTTCCTGGGATGCGAGTTGGAACTGCGCGTCCAGTCAAGTTACGTTGAAGAGCGGAATTGAAATAAACAACTTTATCTACCGGAGCACGTAATTATATTATAAATTATGTGTCCATATGGTTCAACAGTAGACGCGTGAATTTATCAAACCAGGTATCGGCAGTACCGGGGGTCCTTATGTATCCCTGTTTGGATGTTGTGGGGAAATCAGGAGCATGTCCGAGTCTATGCAGCTTGCTCAACACCGTCATGGCTGCTCCAACCGCAGAGTCGTTCGCGCCCAGGCAATCCGTTTCAGAACCATTCTTGCAATCTGGACCGATTCCCCTATTTGAACATCACCTCAAGGTTTTGACAGACTCATATTTGACCTTCTTCCAAGAAAGGTTTGTCCACTCACTCACCCCAATACCCCACCTAACAGTGGCATGATTGATTTCCACAGAAAACGCATTGAAGAAGTATAGTGAGCAATATTTGGTGTTAAGCAACCCAGAATACTTTTTGACACGCGTATCAGTATCGAGTCATTGCTTAAACTACACCGGAAGGTGAAATCCATCGACAACTATTTAGACGATCGGACAGAACTCAGCACTTCCAGGAGAGCGTGGAGTGAGGTTCGGGATAACGTTGAGAGAGGTTGGTCCTGCTTCGATCTCAGACCTGCAGTCCCTTATAGGCGGCGCTTGCGATACAGAAGCACAAACCAGACAAGCATTTCTTGCAACGCTTACGGTAGATGTTGTCAACGCCTTGACGTCACTCAGGGTATGTTTGCCCCTTCGTTCAGCGTCTTGTCGAGTCTCTAATCGCTGGATGGTAGGAGACGCAGGAGCGTACGCGCAAACGCATCAAAGAGGATCTGAAAGAATCTGGCAGTGCCTACATTGACTATGCTGAGAACACACTCCCAAAGCTGAAACGCGCTTATTTGAAAAAATGCCAAGAAGTTGAGGTTAGTATTGAAACAGTTGATCTCTTACAGTCACCCATGATACGTTTCAAGGATCACAAAGCGGCTGCCGCTGCCGCGCCCTCGCAATCGACAGCTACTAGCACAATGCCTTATTCAGAACAAAGCGGAACTACTTTGAGTACCTCGCGGTCTAACCCCAGTTTGCCGTCTCGGCCTATTGTCACTGCTCCTCAGCCGTTACGCCCCCTTGATAGACGGCCCTCTGGGAGCGCACCTGGACCACGCAATCGCTCACCCTCTACTTCGGGCACATTTTCTGAGTTTGCTCAACACGGTATGACATATAAATGGCACATACTAATTCCGGTTTGACTCAACCAAGCGCCTATCAGGAAAGAAACAACTAAATCAGCTTATCACATTCTTAGATAAGAGCGGTACCGTTAAGGAAAGCTTAGGTGTACGCTCAGAAAATAGCGCGCTCCGTGCTGTCCGCGCGAAACGAGAAGCTGATGAGGCTGGTAAGTGATGCGTCGGTGTACGCAAGCCGTGCAAAGTTAATTTTGGCGCAGATAAGGAATATCGAAAGGGCGTGCATTGGCTGGAGACCCTCAGACTCAGGCGCACTAAGATTCTGGCAAGTGGTTATAAGGTAATTTTGTTAAGTAGCCGGCATCATCTACTGGCGGCTGACTAGTAGGCGCCATTCAGAGTCTGGAGACCTTTGTCTATGAATATTCGAATACAGTCAAGAATGTCATGGAAAAATATCTTGATAATATGACGTGCGTATATTTTGATTGCGTTACTCGCATTTGCAGTTCTGAGTTTGTCTGTAGTGCAACTACTACGACCCAGACACAGTTATCTTCACATGGACGTTCTGCGGCCGACAAGATTTCCCCAGAAAAAGATGTATCATTAGTCACGACCTTCATCCCTCGTTCACTGGCATCAGCAATAGCCAAGCCTATACTTTACTACAACTACAACGTCGGCGAATGCAACGACCTCATCTTCGGCTTTAGCCTGGTGGATTATGCAACTGCTCAGGGTCTTGGGGAAGGCGATGTTCCAAAAATTATGCGTATCTGTGTAGAAGAAGTAGATCAGAGAGGATTAGACGCAGAAGGCATTTACAGGGTAAGCTCTAGTGGGATTTTCTGGCTTCAGATGTTGATAGCCATATTCAAGGTGTCTGGCAGGCATGCTATTGTACAGGACGTAAGTCTATCAGCTTTTGCAGATTCATGTTTTCATCAGCACTCCGCAGCTACAACATAAGATAGAAAGGAACGAAGCCAGTTTCAAGTTTAACCCCTTAACCGACGATATTTATGCCGTATCCTCACTATTGAAGGTATTGTATTCTTCCGACGACTATGTGCTATCACGGCATTGATGGCTCATTACCAGCTGTATTTGCGCGAGCTTCCGGAACCACTGTTTAGATTTCCATTGCAGGATCGTATAGAGCATACGGCAGATCGATGCAAGTACTCGAAAGCGAAAGGCATTCCTAGAACCATCTGATCTTGCATTTAGTGGAACACCAGTCGAATCACTTTGCCCTTCTGCGTTCGAAGATACGGCGGCTACCTGCCGTTCACCGTGCGACTCTGCGCGCTCTAGTTGAACATCTAACTCGTGTAGCGTCCAATGCAGATAAGAACAAGATGGACGCAAAGAACCTAGCGATTGTATTCGGCGCCGTCATCTTCGGTGAAGATGAAATCCCAAAGGGTGGTGACCTTTTGAGTGTTCAGACATGGAAAGTTAGTAGTTCTGTGTTACTCGCATTGCCTGGGTTAATAGTCTCAACTCAGGATACGCTGATGGAAGACATGATTATCAATGCCCGGGATATTTTCGAGGACCTCCCGCCTGCGGGCAACTCCCCTCCTCTGCCTGCTGCCCCACTCGGCGAACCCATGCCTGTGTACTCGTATGGTTCATCACACACAAAAATCGGTAGTGTCCCTCCAAGGCCTCAATCCCCGAGAAACCCAGAGGACTTCACTCCTCGTCTCCCTTCACGACCGACAGGCAGCATACATCCTTCGCTCCGTGCAAATCCAACTTCGCCGACACGCGCCAACTTGGAAATTCCACCAATGCCATCACCACTTGCTTCGGGCGGAGACGATGAGTCATCGCCGTCGCCGTCGCCCACCGGTTCTGCGTCAAAGCGCGCAGAATCGGAGACAGACATATCACCACCCCCATCGCCTTCAGTGCTGGCGTCTCCCATCTCTCACGTGGGTGACGTAGCAAGCGAACCAATACAATAGGGTCAACTCTTTCTTATGCATTGAGTTTATTAATGTATCAAGACAGAACTTTTAACAAACACTCGTTCAGGGTAATTAGGCTTTTCTTTGTGGATAATTAGCGTCTACAGTATATTAAGCACAAACCGTGTTGAAATATACATGTTGTTACTTGCGATTAATGACCCTTGTGCATCCAAAAATACACGATGCACCTGAACGTTACATAGAAATATCCGTCGATGAGTGATATTGCTCAATCACCCAGTCCATATCCATTTCCTCCTCTTGAGCTCGCTGGGCTTGCCAGGAAGCCTGCCACTCTATGACGCGTGGGTGAGCCAATACTCTGAAAGAACATCATCGCGTCAGTCGATACGCCCCTGTACAAATCCCCAACTTGATCCCGAACCTTGAAGGGTCAAAACCAACAATCTCCAGTCCTTCTAGGCTTGTGGCTCTTGAGAGGGCGACATAGGCTTCACAAAGGCAAATCAGCTTCAAATGGACAACAAGACATGATTTTAATCGTTCACCTTGCCCCTTCTCAAAGATCCTTCTCAGGTCAACTTTCACTCGACTCATGGTTTGGCCCTGAGCCTTGTGAATGGACATCGCCCAAGAAAGCACAAGAGGCACTTGTACTCGTTGTGCTTCGCAGTTGCCTTTCAGGCCCTGAACGTTGAATGGTAAGGGCGCACAGAGAAGGTGAGACCCATCCGTGAATTTGACGAGCGGAAACCGCTCATGTCTTCCGAACACGTGTTCATTGAGAGCCAATAGGCCTTTGTACGTGTCTTCAGTATTTTGATCATCAGCGCTCCCATCAATCGTAGGAAGAAAGAGGGAACGCTGAGGTTTCGCCTCAGGCTCGGCAATGTCGATAAGGCGCTCCTTCGCTTCGTGTGTAGTGATAAAGTCAACCACTTTCCCAAGCGAACCATTGACCAGCCTGCCTTGAAAAAGGTTCTTTGGGAGGTATGATCAGGCTCAGCCAGTACAGTCATTTCGGAACACTTACTCTAAGAAGCATAACTTGTGCATCGACCTGAATGTGTAGTGAAGCAGGGAACATATTTAAGCATACAGCAAGTCGCAACCGACCTTTAGAGATATCACTTTTGGAGTGACAAGTCTTTCTAATTGCTGCTCTGCAACACCGGCCGTTATTCGTTTTCCATACATATTAAAGCCCATAGAGTCCATGGCGGTGTAAGTCAATATTTCTCCCGGTAATACATCGAGATGCGTTTTATTGCACGTCTCAACCTGGCTCTTTAGTGGAAACCTGTGGACGACAATGACTACCGATATATCACAGGGAGCGAGGCTAGGAACGCACAATTGAGTTGGACTTATGCCATCGGAGTATTCGACCACACGGCTCAACTTGAAGAATTCTTCGACATGCCAATCTTCCAGTTGCCCTGACCTTGTCGCAGAGAGCATGTCAATAAATTCTACATTCCTGTAAGTTGTATAGAAAGTTACTCGGAATCCGAAGTACCCACTGCTGTCCGTCTGGCGGAAAACTTTTGTCAGCACAACTGGCTCGTCGACGCATTGAGACCAAGATTGCGCATCAAAAGTAAATGTAGGTGGTATTATTGTTGTAGAATCTTGTTCGGGAACAGGTGGAAGCTGGAAGAAATCACCTGATAGGATAAGCTATTTAACCTGTCAGCAACTAGAGGATAATACAAGGGCAAGGATAGCAACTAATCACCTGTATGCCACCAAAAGGGCGAGGGCTTTCCCGGACAATTCGACCTATTTCTTCCTACCCAATATGTTAGCCGGGTGAAGACGTAGTGCAGGTGTTAAGTCGTACGAGCTTGTCAAATAAGCGGCCGTCCAGCATCGAAACTGCCAGATGTTAGCACAGTCGTCTGATACTGTAGGTTAAACTTACTTTCATCGATCACAAGGGCACGAGTGTTTCTCCATCGTTTGATCGCATACGAACTTAGTATTTCCACTAACTCCTCAACGGGTTCCTTGCCCAACCCTATGCCTGCCCAGGAGTGAATGGTTGAACCACCAATATTTACACCTGCTATGCCTGTGGGTGCGGTGATAGCAACCCCGCCTTTATGTTGCAGCAATCCTATAATAGCTCTCAAAAGAACTGATTTCCCGGTTCCTGAAAAATTGTGCGTTGACGACTTGTCTTAAAAGGCCAGCGATCATGCAAGCTTACCGGCCGGACCTGTGAAAAAAATATTTTTACCACTTTCAACCAGTCGAAGAACTCGTTGCTGCTCTTCAGAAAGCGCAATTGCTGGCTGTGGGGGAAGCGGCGGGGGGATTTCAGGTTCTTGCAAAGGGGCGTAAGGCGGAGGAGGCGTAAGCCTGCCACTATTTGGTCTTGCCTGCAGCATATTCAAGGGTGATTGATCCTCTATCCGACGATAACCCGGTTGAGGTTCTGGATAGTGTCTTGCACATTCAATAGAAACCGTCGTGCTTGTAGACGTTAAGGCTGAATGATGGTCTTCAAACCTTACATCCAACGTAACTGTGGGCCGACCAGTACAACATGTTACCACATCCCCAAACCTGGAACTAAGAATATACACGTACTAGTTGTTCGAGTTACAGACGCACCAGATGTACCAGTAGGCACGCCTCTGAGCCAACCTTCTGCTTCCTCCAAAGTGTCGAACCCCTTCCCACTAGCACCGCTAAGGCCAAGGGTCTTAAACAGTGATAAATTGACGGTGATTGCGCCGAGCTGGAAGGAGGATACTTACTGCACTCCGGAACTATTGTCGCACGTCAATACTCGACCTAAGTTACATGTCGATAGCTTCAAGGGACTTACATCGCAGTAGTTCGAATAAATCTTTGGGCCTTCGCGGCCAATGCGCACGGCGTAGTATCGCACCGGCATGGCTACCAATCGAAGGTTCCGCAGAACGGATGTTTGAGCGGCGAACACTTTTTAGAGTGTCAACTTTTAAGCCCAGGGGAATGGGACCAACTTGAAGCAGCAGGTGACTCGGACTTATTCGAGTAATACGTAAATCAGACTGCTGGTTGCTTCGTGCTCGGCGGAACGCGTTACGCGCGCCTTCAACTCAATGTCACGTGAGCCTATTATCAGCTATAGCTGCAGCGCTGAAGCTTCGAACCTAAAGGTGGTCCAGCTAGGATTCGGATTCGTGCGCAGTGCGCACAATTAGATCAATTTTCCCTCGACGACAACCCGTTTCTCAGTCTTCTCTATGACCCAACCCATTATCAACATCATCATAAACTACCTGAAACTAGTTGACTAGCTCATGCCCAATACAATACCGGATACGTCTTGTATCATGGTCCAGTGACGTACACCGACCCAGTTCAAACGTACATAATCGTCCCAAGCTTCCTCGAGGGCGATATATCACCTGGAGACCTGTCACTTATAGCCCGCTACGCTGCCTTCAACATCTGGATTCTGCGGATACAATAGCGACTTGGAGAGCAGAGCATCTGCTGCGGCGCGGCGCTTTTTTGACCCCAGTCTTGTCCCTTAACCCTCGAAATTGACTTCTAAATACCATAGATGCGGCAGAAGACAGTGGAGCAAAGTTCGTCTGTGGCTGGCGGCTCTCTTTGATGCCCCACGAATCCACGATGGTACGCTCATTCCTGGTGCTATATCAAGCTGGCGTGGGAGAAGGTGATGGAGATACTCAAAGAAGATGTTTGAGAGCAGCCTGGGCAAGAGATTTCAAACGGGCACGCCGAGAGTTCCAGTGTACTGACGCCCGAAGGAGAGATGGCTACCTGTAAGTGCTGTCGGGGAACCAGACAGACTGAGACGTTGATTCCTTCGCGATAACACGACGATCCATCGACTATTCCCATTTCTTTTGCTAGTCTCAAGTGTATGTTTGGCGTGATATTGATGAATTGTCAAACAATACGATTGTCGATAACGTAGACATCAGTCCCAGTACGCTTCCCGAGATTCGTCTGTGTCCATGGCCTCAGACTCATCTACGTACATCTGGTCACTCAGCATTTCGCATTCCATATTGTTATGCCACTCTAATACGCGAGGGTGCACCATTACTCTTGCAGCCACAAAAGGGCATGGTTAGTTCAAACATGGCAATGCAGGTCTTGAACGAAAGGCTTACTTGTTTGGATGAAAATTTAATACTTCCAAGGTGCTCATGCTAGTAGCACGAGAAAGGGCAACATATGCTGAGAAGGCGGCAGTGAACATCCAGCGATGAGTCATAAGGTTGGATTTTACCTTGACCTTTCTCAAAAGTTCGCCCAAGATCCACCTTCACCCTTTCAAGAGTTTGCCCCTGAGACTTATGGACACTCAGTGCCCAAGCTAATATTAAGGGAACCTGGTCTTGTTCATTTGCCGATTCTTAGCCAAAGTCAAACGGCTCACCTGGCGTCTTCTTGCCTCTATACCACCATCCGCATTATCGACTGTGAAGTCAGTGGGTATACATAGCATTTCTTTGCCACACGTGAATCGGACAACAGGCCATTGCGAGTTGTCGTAGTTGGCAGGGAGTTCGGACTTCGTGGAGAGACCACCTTTGAGACCTTCTTCCGTGGCAATTGGAGTAGCGGTCCGCATAGCCTCTTCAGAAGTACTAAATCTGATCACTTGCCCCACAGACCCGTTCACCAGCTGCCCCTGCACCATGTTCTATGGAGCTATGTGTTGAACTCAGGAGCTCGTGTTATAATCATCTCACATTACCTTGATCAACATGACTTGCGCACCGACCTGCGATGTGTGAGACAAGGTAGAGCAAACAAAAGAAGTATTACCCACCTTTAGATGAACGATTGGTTGTGCCACAAGCCTTTCCAGCAAGCGCCCCATGTGTTCGAGTGAGACCAAATTGTCATTCGAATCGCGTCCAGGTGTGTCAGTTGCCGGGTATCTAATTCCATCCCCAGGCAGTGAAAAAAGCTTTCTTTGATTGGCTACATCAACCTCCGCGCGAGTAGGGTAGCTATGGAAGGGTTTGAGCCTAAAATACCGCAAATATATAACCACCTCGTACAGCTGCGTTGGCCCGATGCCATCCTCATACACGACTGGGCGCGAAAGACTTTGGAAAGCTTGAATACAGGCTTTGTCCAACTTTCCAAAACGCATTGCGTTGAGCATGTCGACAAATTCTAAAATCATGTAGGTGGATGAATGCGGAATCGCAAGGAATCACTCACTTTGCTCTTTTTGCCGAAAAACTCGTGTCAACACTATAGGCTGCTTGATGCAACGACTCCAACTTTCTGCCTCAAATGCGAACGTCGATGGTATTTGAATCCCGTTCTTACCGCGGTCCGGCACTGGAGGAAGTTGGCAGAAGTCTCCCGAAAGTACAAGCTACAGGTTGCAAACACATCAGGAGCCAGAAGTTACAGAGAAATGGTTAGGATTGTACTTGTATGCCACCAAAGAATTTATCCGATCGCCTTACAATCCGAGCAATGGCTTCCTATGGTTCATAGGTTGGATCAGCAGTATGAGATTGCAATGTTCTAACACATACCAATTTATCAAAAAGTTTTCCGTCGATCATAGATACTATGTAATGATGCAATTAGCTTTCTTATGAGAAAGAATTAGAAAACGTAAGCCGCAAACCTTCATCTAGTATGAGAGTCCGAACACGTTGCCACCGTTCCTTGACGCGTTCAAACTTAGGCTGGCCAAGAAATTTACCCCCAAGCTTCTTTGCGTCTTCTAGACCAAGTCCAATTCCCGCCCATGAATGCACGGTGGTTCCGCCAATGTTAACTGATGCTATTCCCGTCGAAGCTGTTATAGCAAGGCCTTGATGGCCCCGTCCACCACACACTCGAATGATTTCCCGCAAAAGCACAGATTTCCCGGTGCCTGGACAGAGTTATCGACGTACTCTCAGACAGGTCAGTTTGAATTACGCACCCGCAGACCCAGTAAAGAACACATTCTCCCCACGCTCAACTCTCTGAAGCACACTTTTTTGCTCTTCTGATAAAACAATACCATCCGATGAAGGTCCAGGTCCAGGTGTCTCTATGGTACTTTGATCCCGACCTTCAAAGGCTGGTAATTGTTTCGTTGCCTTTGCTTGTTTGGATGTCGCTAGTCTTGTCTCAAAGCTCGATGGCGCGCTGGATCCACTAGATGACATAGGATCCATACTTGAGGACTGTAACAGGACTTCTGGGACTCAGCAACATCACTATTAGTCGTTTGATTACTCACCTGGCCCAAGCCACTCTTCAGCCTCAAGGCGAGATCGGAAGCTTTTGTGAACGGCACCAGGCCAACGCGAAACCTGTTGTAGCATTTTAGGTTGGCACCTATAAGACGCGGTTTACTCTCTACTCACGTTTGCGTTACACTGAAATGGACATTGAGGAAGGTGACTCGTTTCCGCTGAACTTGAGAGAAAACTCACCTCGGGCCAGGAGTTGTATATTTGTGGTCCCTCGCGACCAATCTTCACAGCGAAGTACTTGTTCACTGCTTTTGTCATCTGATGTTTCAATTATCTTGAGAGCGATTTCAACTTGAAGACCCCCGCCGTGCGGTGATAGGAGAAGTAATTGAGCACGGTCTGTCACATGTCACACTTGCCTGTCACATTCCGGAATCCACGTAATATTGCAACAAATACAGTTGACAATGGTCTAAGTGTACAAGCGAGAAATTCAATACATAAAAAAGATCCTTGATAAATGGAAATGCGCCATAGTATTCATAAAGTTTCCACAAAATTGGCCGGAAATATTCCCTCCTTGCCGCCAACTTTTCCGGTCCACCTGATTCAAATCATGAATCTACAGACGCGGTAGTAGGTAGAGAAACTCACCAGTCATCGGTACTGTCACTCTTCTTTGTTATAATGATGACATCCCCTTTAGAAAGAGAAAGGTCACCAGCCTATATATGATCCGGTAAGCAGTCGCCTGTCATGAAGAGGCTCATCAGAGAGAGAAAATCATACCTCAGCCGCGTTGAAATCGTATAGTGCTATCGCACGACAGATGCCCTCACCAAGAGCAAGAGGTGATGTTAAGTCTGATTTAGGTTTATTGAAAGGTGCCGCGCGATAGCTCGTCTGATTGTCAGATTCGAAGAAATTGTCTTCCGGAGGTGGGGTGGAAACAAATGGGTTCGTATAATCCGCCAAGGAGAACCGATTAGAAGGTTGCTTGGTCGATGGCACGCTCATTGTGCGTGAATGAGCGTTGTTTTTGTCGCTTAAGCCCGAGTGCGCAGAGCTAAACGGCGGTAGAGAGTTGAATGGTGATGCGGGGTCATACGAGTCCTTTACGCCTGGTGGCGCAGAGACACTATTAAAAGGTCGATGCCGACTTTGCAAGGAAGGCGCAAGATCTGATTCGAACTTTGTGTCAAAACCAGACCCTGGCTGTGGGGCGCGATCGTGGTCATCCCATGGAATAGGGCCAGCGTCGACGTCCGCTCCCCCGCTAGTAAAATATGATCCAGATTCTCTTTTCCTTCCCCAGTGTTCTGGGGGGAAATCAACTCCTTTCTTCTTCTTGGTCAAGAAGGAAGGCGTACTGCCTTCGCTCTTTGGGCTCGCAAAGGCGTAACCAGACTGTTCCCGTGTTACGTCGTCGACCCACTTCCGAGTTCCTGGCAAACCGGTGCATGATTCGAGTGTCTTCACAAGAGCAGAAGCCCACTCTGGACAAGGGACTGCTCCACTGAGAAGCATTTTCGCAGTCACGTCTTGTTTGTAAGCCAACGTATTTGCATCCTGACGTTCAACGATGACAGAGCCCTCAATGGAAACTCCACCAAATAAGCCTCGCGTTTTAGAATAGCTGTACCTGAATAATTTGGAATGTCAATTGGTGCATTGTGGGTGGCAGACGGTGGGCTTACATGGCAGCAACTTTGCCGCTTGAATTCAAGGATCCGATCGCTTCACCATTCCGCCCGAGAGGGCCTACTGCGACACTCACGTTGCCTCCCAAAGTGATATTACCAGCAGACATGAAGGATCTCTAAGCCATAAGAACGCCAATAAGCACTCGATGGCACCTGAAGTGAAATAAAGATGGACATACAACAGCCTAAATGACATGTCAGCGAAGAGGTCCAGCGATACGGGAAACATGCAGACCGACCGAAGTTGAATTAAGGATAATCAAGAAATCCGTCATCTCCGCACCGAGCTGTCCACCAACCCCTAGGCCAGCTGAGCCTATGCCACTTGGAGCAGACCATGCTATTCATTAATGAACCCTGTGAGCGGTACTGATGCATACGTAATATGCGAAGTGCCCACATCCGTCATCTAGCTTCGCTATGACGATTCCCGTCCCCGCTCTTGCTGAGAAGAGGAAGCCTGCTTTGAAAACAGTGAAGATGGCAAATCCTTTGGCGTTCTCTACTACACTCCGAGGAATGACCTGACGGTATGTATGTCAAGTGAGCTTTCACCCCCTGTGCTGCCAATAGCCAGACTCACACCATCAAGACCATTATTCTTGTTGTCCACGAATGACGAAACTGGGCAAACTGTCACGCCACTGTGGTACAAAGAAGCCAGATACTCACAAATCTTTGCTGCCTTAGCACACTCTTTGGGTAGCGTCTGTGGAAGCGGCGTATTGAACTTCATAGTTCCCTGCTAAAACAAAGGAGCGGAATAAGAACGTGGAGCTCCTATGCTCCGGTGCGACTTGAATCATGCACAAAGAGTCGAGGTAATAATACGCAGCAAGCGTGGTGTGGCGTGACTAAGTGACTCGTGTGACATAGAAAACATAAGTCAATTGTCTACACTATGTCACTATCGAATGCAGGTTGGTGTGAATAGTAAACACCTATAGGACACGACTTCCAGCCGCTTTGATGGTCCAGCAATCTCCACTCGCCTATATCCGAACCCTGCGCCGGCAATGATGTAGTGGGCGCTGAGTCTGGGTCATCCATGTATTTGTGAGACCCGTCATCAAGAGACATTAAAGAGTGAAGCCGCTCATTCATCACTGTCAGATCACCCGCATCCCAATTCTGTAGATCATCAAGCAAGGAGGTGAAATTAGCCCTCAATGTACTCACCTGCAGTTGCATTGGGCACGTGGCAGAGAGTAGCATATCGGATGCTTTCTGCAGTTCCGCGAAACCCGAGGTCACCGCCCTGAGAAGAGCGGCCAATCTATTGTACACTGTTCGCATCAATCAAAAAACCAAATGTCAAACTTCTACTTACACTTCGATCTTCTTTACCCCTTCCGTCTTACCCGGAGCAAGGGTAGAAGCGAGTAGAACAATCAGATTCTTCCGAAGACTCAACTCTCCATTTTCCTGACCATGGTCATACGTCTTGATAACCCATGCAGCCCATTTCGCGAGAGCCAAATGATACGAGGGGTCGTTTTGCGAGTCGTCTACCTCGAACGAAACGACATCCATGTCAAATCCTGTGTTTGGCGGCTCGTAAAGAATGTTTTCCATAATCCGAGTGGTCAGAACAGATGGGAAAGTAGGATGATATGTTTGTGTGTGGGCCAATAACGGAGTCCATAACGCAAGCGACGAGTGAGGAGGCACAAATTCGTCAGACGGAAGGGTTCTCTTCCTAGGTGTTCCAGTCAACGTGAAGCCCTGGATTTGCAAACATACATACTTTTGTGAGAGAGATACAAGAGCACCCTTCCCAACCAAGGCATCGCAAAATCTTTCCAACGCCCACTTTTCTCTAGGATCCTCTTGTTCGATATCATTGCCATCAATGGTATCCCACCCGTACGCATCAGCCGCGAAATCTGCGGCTAGCTTAGCTTCTGCAAGCCATCGCTCGACATCTCGCATGATTGCATCGATGTCAGGTTGATGTTGTTTGCGGAGGGAAGCATCACGCGTAACAAGCTTCAGCAGTGTCTTGTATTGCTTTAAAAGTGGAGTAACCGGTCGCAAAGGGGGCGCCGTACTCGGTCTAGGAGCTGAAGGGTTTATAGTGGGAAGAAAGTAATTGTGCAACAACCATGTCAGTGACTGACGACGCCCACAAATTATAAACCACGATGAGAATAATTTTTCATGTTTTTATAGAGAAGCTCACCTCCCGTGCCGCTTCCCTTAGCATTTCAAGGCTGGGAAGGTCTTCGTGGGTGGCTGCATGCCTCAATTCCACTAACCATGAAGGTAACCCTAGCTGTGCGGCGATAGATGCTATAGATCTCGCGTATGCTCCCGCCTGCAAAGGATCGACGAGACCATTTACCATCCGTATGATTGCAGCAGCATAGTTCTGCCTTAGACTCAGCCATGAAGAGTTCTGTGGTGTTTCGGAGGTATCAAGCAACCGTGCCGTTAGGATAGATAGAGTAGACTCCAGCGCATGAGGCAATGCAGTCACAGCTCTCCATGCCGATAACTAGACTCTGTCAGATGACTTCGAGAATGTCGATTCAAGTGAAGCTCACTCTGTTAATCGCGAACCGTTTCGCCTCGAGATCGCCCTCATCCATGAAAACCCACGAACAGAGCTGATCGAGCTCGCTGATATTTGCCCATGGCACACGTCGTGGTAGCCTCATTTGCAGTACTGTCCCGAACGTCAAAAAATTATGATGCAGAAAGGCACCGAATTCGAAGTGGCGTCGGGACTCGGGTGCGATGATCAAATTTCCTAAAGCGCTCGCGCGCGCCCTCTTATGTTGTTGAAATTCCACTGTACCCGCCGCTCGCGGATTGGACCTGGTTGACCTGCTACATGAACGCTGGGCTATGTTATAGCGGTTGCCGGTAATCGAGGACCGTTACGACCGTACCGTACGGCGCGCAGTGCTTAAAACTATGCAGTGCATGTATCTACGGGTGCGTTAGCGGATGCAAGCTCTGTCGGATTGAGACTCGGTGATCTTTCTGGAGATAGACGCGACGAAGGCGGCTCACCTTCCTTGTCCACCATGGTTTTGTACGAATTGCAAGTAGCAATCACGTCCTTTCCCTCAGTTACATACTTCTTCCTTCCTTGACTCGGAGTTCTTGAGGAAACGTGGCTCTCAACACCCAGGGCATCCTTGCAGCGGTGACGATTGCAATGTATGTCCCCTTCTTGCTTGTTTCCTTCAAGGTGGTGTCGAAGTCTGCATATCGCGAGGTGATGGATCATGTTGTTAGTATTCTGCATCAGTAAGTCGTTCAATATTATACTAGTCAATTTAGTCATAGCTTTGACCCTGTTTTCTTTCCAGTTAGAGTATTGGGTGGTTCTTTCCTTGTCGCAGCTCAGGAGATTACACCCGCGAGCACCGTATTATACATCGGCGGTTTCGCCCTTCAAGCATCTGGCCTATCCCCACTACTGATTTGCACGCGGGGTCTGTTGCACTCAGTGTGCGCCCATCAAGTTTCCATTCTGGACGGGATGTGCTGAACACTACCATAGATTCCAGACGCCCGATGGTTGGTCAAGATATAATAGCATATTCCGCCTTCTTCAACTCCTCGGCATGGTTGCTCTCATCATCCTTACCATCATCGGTATCTCCGTTGCGTCGAGTTCCAGCTCAAGCTCGACTGTGAACATCATGCGTCGGATCATGCGTCGGACAGGTGTCATCCTCTTTTGCCGTATACATAATCCTTAGTGGCATTTGCCTCTTTCTATGGACCTAAGTCCGCTCTGTCATGCCATACCGCAAGCAGGCGAGCCTTCCGCGATCACAGTCATCTATTCGTCTCATGTTCCTACGCCCTATCTTCAGCTCCTGACAGCCATCTCCATCGCGCTTTCATTCGCGTCCAATTGCAAACCGCTAAGTCGATTTCGTGAATTTGATGGTGTTCACAGCCTCCTCAAGACACATCTATTCATAGGGCATCACCGCACAATCGCAATTGTAGATCCGTTATAATTATAGCTTTTTTTCCTGATATAGTCGAGGGTAAATCATGGGATCTGTTCAAATATTCTACGCACCCACCCCACGCAATCTGATAACATACACACGCAAAGATTCGCATACATACATTATATCTATATGACCACCTGCAGAGTCATGCAGACTCGTTGAACATAATAAACATCTTAGTTAGATCCACTTGCGGTCGCTTGGGTTGGACTCCCAATTGGAGAATGTTACCCAGGCGGACAAGGTCTGCCTGACGGGCCGGCCTGTCTAACCTTCAAGTTGCTCGTATCCGCCGCCGACGGCGCCCACAGCCTTGCGATTCATTGCGCTGGACGACTTACGTGACGTCTCAGAAATGGCCGCAGACTCCGGGTGCGTACCGTAATGTTTCGGGGAGTTTAACTTACTAAATAAAGCTGAGCATGGATGATGTGTACGAAAAGGCGGGAGATGCAGGCGAATAGCCAGCGAGTACTCGGGAAGGGGAAAGAAGAACAGGAATGGCGGGCAGGGTAGTGAGCATGCTGATCTCGGGCTTAGTTTGAGTGGCGCCTATGTCGAAGACGCTGTTGCAAGGCGGGCCGCGGGCAGAAAAGGGGTTTTTGGGATCGATATGCGTGCATCACGAGTAGCTAACGCTGAATGCAGACAAGGAATCTGGGACAGACTTACATCCAGACCGGCTGTAACACATTGTTTCAACACGTTGGGTTGCCGACTCAGAATTGTGGCATTCAGTTCGTGGCGTTTCTTTGTCTCTGTCTCCTTGTAGTCCGGACACCCGGCGAGTTCTTTAGCTAGGAAGTACAATATCTGGCGCCGTCGGTTTTGAAAGCCGAGTGTTGAAATGTAGGTCTGAGGTTGTCTGAGGGCATACATGAGGCCAAAAATCAATCGACCATTCGAGCTGAATACGTTCAAGGATCGCGATGTTGGAGCTAATTTGCAATTGATTCATTCTAATGTAGTACAGGCCACGATGTAGCGCGACCTCGTGCGGTGTGCTCGTCCATACCTGGTTGTGGTTGAGCTATCGGGAGTAGTCGAGGACCGTACTATATGGGTCCGCAGTACTTACTGCGCAGTGCATGACACTCTCGCCGTGGTGCCATGGAAATTGACCTGCCGCCGCGAGCTGCAAATACATCCCTGCTCCGCCACAACCCTCTGCTGAATTCCAGTGTCCGCCCTGATGTTCCTCTTACACAACAGGCCATGGCCATATGTCGAGCCGAACTCGAACCAAGGGCCTCGAAAACCCAGTGAAGTGATGAGGCACGTAGGCTCAGAACTCTGAGTGTTGAGCTGAAATTGGCGACCGTGGTCCGTGATGGCCAGAAATTAATCATGTCTACACGACTTGATGCATTGATGGGTTGTGTATGCGTGACATTGTGTGTGGATTACTTACGTCGTACGAATGCGTTTATTTGTTTACAAAGACCTCTTCTGGTGCGATGATCAAAAATAATTTCCAAAAGGAACTATGCTGCTGAAAGTACGGGCCGTGACTTGCTCATCCGTACCTGGTTGTCCTTGTACTGCCACATTAATGGAGGCTGTGGTAGCATTTGAGGACATATACTAGTGCGCAGTATCGGTGCACGCAGCTCCACTTACTGACATAGGAAGCTTCGGTTCTGCTTCGCTCGATTTCGCTTCCGTCACAGCATCTCGCAGCTGTTAGCCTTCTGGAGATAATCACAACGAGGCAGTCACTGCCCCTTGTCCAATATGTTTTCATACAAAAGGCAGGCAACCATTCCATCTTTTCACTTATCTTCGTTCCTCCTCCTCCTCCCTCGACTCTAGTTCTTCAGGAAACATGGCTCTCGACACCCAGGGCATCCTTGCAGCGGTTACGATCGCAATGTATGTCCCCTTCCTGTTAGTTTCCGCCATGTTGGTGTCCAAGTACGGCATACGGCGAGGCGATGGGTGGATCTTGTTGTTGGTATTCTGCCTCAGTAAGTCATTTCACTTATTTAACACATAGTTTTAACCCTGTTATATCTTCAGTTCGAGTATTGGGCGGTGCTTTGCTTATCGCAGCCGAGGAAGTCACGCCCGTGAATACTTCATTATACATCGGTGGTTACGCCCTAGAAGCATCTGGCCTATCCCCACTGTTGCTTTGCACCTTGGGTCTGTTGCACTCAATGTGCGTTCATCCAGTTGCCATTTTGAATGCTTTGTGCTGAATGCTATTATAGATTCCAAACTCCTGATGGCTTTCAGAGATATAACAGGCAATTTCGCCTTCTTGAAATCCTCGGCATGGTCGCTCTCATCCTCACCATCATTGGCATCAGCAATGCGTCAAGTTCCGGCTCAGACTCTAGTGCGAACACCATGCGCAGGGCCGGTGTCATCCTCTTTGTCGCCCTATACGCCATCCTTGTCGGTGTTTGCCTCTTCCTATGGACCCAGGTCCACTCTGTCATGAGATATCGCAAACAGGTGAGCTTTTCCAAGCATCGACATCTACCCGAGAATTCCGACTAATGTTCTTACGCCATATCTTCAGCTCCTGAAGGCCATCTCCATCGCACTTCCGTTCCTGGCCGTTCGGACGATCTACAGCGTCCTGTCCACGTTCTCTTCGAGTACGTTTGTGACAACCGGAGCCACCCAGGTCAACACTAGCGACCTGGCAAAGTTCAACATGTTCACCGGCGAATGGCAAATCTACCTCGTAATGGACATGCTCATGGAATATGCGATTGTGATCGTCTATTCTGTTGCAGGCCTCGTGCTGCACCTCAATCAAGATTACAAGACCCCAGAATACAATCAGGACGAGTACCCGTTGAGCAGACCTCAATCGTGAGCGTCGGATGGATTAGTGTTGTATCCGCGAAGTGGTAAGTCGGTTTCATGGATTCAATAACATCATCCTCACGACACATCTATTTGCAAGGTCACCACCACTTGTTAATTCGTTCTTATAGGCTTTGTAAAGCTATACATAATCAGAGTACCACGGTGTTTTATTTATTATGTGGATCAAAAAACATCTTAATTATGGATTTCGCTAAGACACTAGGGACATTGAACACACCGAAGACCTTCCTAACACCAGTGCTGATCACTACCAACTTGAGGTTGACCCACAATTGATGAACCTTAAGTAGTGCCACCTAGCGATACTGAATCGCTCATTAACAACGACAGACGACTTACAGTAAGTATTTATGACGGTGAAGTTTGGAGAGCAGATGCGTTAACTAGTAAGACCAACTTGAAAAAACCAAAGCGAGAGAAAACCCAGTGGAAAGGATCGGAAGTAGTAGTGCACGTGAATTCAAAATTGGGGCAATGTTGAGCGAGAGAGGCCGTAAACATGTTGATTCCTTATAGCGTCATAGAGGTCCGGAGCAAACATGCAGATCACAGGCTGTGCATGTGAGTCTTCGAATTCGCCTGTCTTCGCTGGCACCGCTATGTCGGAGATTTCTATTTTTGGTTGGCGGTCCTTAAAATGAATTGGAAGCCCTCAATTTGCCGGCGGCATTACAACTCGCTTGGAAGGCAACCCGAAAATTTTGGAAGCCGCTTGAAAGCGACACCAGGGGGCTTCCAAGGCGGTCCCAAGACCATTCCAATTTAAGAGCAAATTGCAAGTCAAATATCAGTCACATGTCCTTCCAAGGCCTTAAAATCATTGCGTGTGGTTGAAATCAATTTTTTTTAATTGCAATACTATCCAAGGCCTTAAAATCATTGCGTGTGCTTGAAATCAATTTTTTTAAATTGCAATACTATCCAAATACATAATACAATCGCTACTGTAAATAGGTATTGCAACATTATAGACTCAATACCCGCGTATTGTAAATGCGAATCCTAAATACATCAGCCGCATCAGCAAACCGTTCCGTCAAACGAAACGAAACGGAGCTGGGCGCGGACCTTGTCGATGTGGCTTGCGAGGCTGGTTTGGGTCTCATGTAGCTCTGAGCGCAGCTCAAAGGAGGATCAAGACACTCACATCCTGCGAAGAGTGGGCAACGACATGGATCAGCATAGCTCGAGCTCAAAGGAGGATCAAGACACTCACATACTGCGAAGAGTGGGCAACGACTTGAGTCAGCATGACTCGAGCTCGAAGGAGAAAGGCCAGGGTGCTCTGGGGGAGGTGCAGGGGTTCTGGGTTTGCGGGTGCGACAGATGCGGGTGTGTGCAGAGGTGGTCGAGGCTTGTTGTGAATGCATGGGAGGAGGTGCAGGGGTTCTGGGTTTGCGGGCGTGGCAGATGCGGGTGTGGGTGCAGAGGTGGTCGAGGCTTGTTGTGAACGCATGGGAGGAGGTGCAGGGGTTCTGGGTTTGCGGGCGCGGCAGATGCGGGTGTGGGTGCAGAGGTGGTCGAGGCTTGTTGTGAACGCATGGGAGGGAGCAATTGGGGGAAGTGTGGTAGGTTTTGGGCTATGGGGAAGGGGGATAGTCAGTATGTAGGAATAAAGAGAGTGGCGGGGACAGACCACTTACACCGAGCCACTGAGCGTGTCGTGAATGTCATTCATTGAAGAGCTCAGGGAGTGCAGTTCTGCGCCAGTGTCATGGCTCTTCTGGAGTTCGCCTGGATGTTGGGAGGAAGAGAGGCGGATGTTGGGATGGCCTCTACGTGGGCAGCGACTTTGTGGTGGATGGTGGTCTTGTTGTCTTCACCGATAATGTCGATACCGAATTCCTGCAGGGGGGTTGGATTCAGATGGGTCAGACAGAGGGAAATGGGGCAGACATACCAGAGCTCGCGGCTGCCAGCGCATCCACTGATACATGTTGCTTCAGGGAAATTCGTCGGCTGCGCAGGTGGAATAGGTTGTGATGTCGAAGGCATTGGGGGCAATGCGCCATTCTGTTGAGAAGATTGCTGAGTGACAGTGGCGAAGGGAATCCATTGGGACATGGTAGTCGGAATGTAAGTGAATGAGAGTGATTCCAAAACATTCCAAGTTCGGTTATTGTTTGGTACTGTTTAATTATTATTATAAATCATTACGTATTGAATTAATGGCGTCAACATAGACATAGCAATGACAATGATTGATTCAGATGGCTGAATTCTTGTCCGAGTCGACGTCGCTCTGTTGATTCGGATTCAAAATCTCTACTTAGTTGTATTGTAGTTGCATGTCTAGCTAATGTCACAATCAATGGATTTAAGATGATGCATTGCGTGAAAATTTAACCAGCAGACAATTCTATTTGAAAGTAAGGGATTGTCCAGGTATTGAATTACAGGTAATAACAATCGTTGAGCGCAGGATGAAGACAGTCTACTTAGTGATCCTTGATCGGCCCCTTCGCACACCACTGCCACTGACTACTGACAACAAAACCTCAGGTTCCTTTCCAGGAGCTTGATCCTCCGGGTCAGCACTGGTAGTAGTATTAGTATCATTGGCGGCCTTGCCCTTCCGCTTTGGCTTTGGCCTTGGCTTCGGCTTCTGGA
Source organism: Suillus clintonianus (assembly GCF_016758775.1). Lineage (NCBI taxonomy): Eukaryota > Fungi > Basidiomycota > Agaricomycetes > Boletales > Suillaceae > Suillus > Suillus clintonianus. The sequence continues at coordinate 129,638 of NW_024539330.1, forward strand.
CAGCAGGTGGTTCCAGCTCGTCCTCATCAAGTACTGGCTGCGCTGCAGGTGGTGGGTCTCGACGACCGTCCTCAGCTAAAGCTAAACCTTGCATGGCGGCAGAGATTGATTGGGGACCGGGTATAGCAGGAGGTGCAGCAGGAGGTGTGGCAGGAGGTGCAGCGGGAGGTGCAGCGGGGGGTGCAGCAGGAGGTGCAGCAGGAGGTGTGGTGGGCGCCTCTGAATCGATGACAGGGCCAACTGCATCTAGTTCTGGTAGTTCGCCTCCGGTTTCCATTGCGTGCTCAAACATTTCTTCCCAGCTGTCCTGTGGACCGCTCGAGTCGTGTGAGGGGTCTGAACCGAGGATAGTTGAGGCAGAATGAGATGTCGCAAACAGCGCGTTGTTGAAAAACGTGAAGACCCCGTTTGCCCAGGCACCTCCGGTTAGCAGCGATTGTCGGTAGTAGTTATGGTAGTCTTTGTATGGAATCCGGGATTTGTCGCCGACTTCAACCAACTCTTTGTCGCCGGATAGGACAAATATAGCCTGAAACTGCGTAAATATCAATGTTCCGCAGTGTAAGAAGAAGAAGCGTACAATAACGGCTGCTGCTGCGATGAGGCCAGGTGTTACAGCGCGTAACTCCCATATTTTGGCCTTCGTTTTTGGAGTGGGGACTGCGTTGGCAGCGAGTGAAGATCGGCCAAAAAGGGATGCTTTCAAGACCTATGAATGTGATTCAGTTTAGCTGGAATTAAAGGAAGGGAAGAACCTACATAAACAAGCTTCGATGTTTTCAGAAAATCATCTCTGGCGAGACGGTCTGGACGCGGGAAAAGAACTGGAGCAAACTTGGTATATATGCCTTGGGGGTTGAGGAGCAGAGTTCGGCAAGCTGGCTCTGTGTCCCGTGCGTAACCTCTTATGAAGAACTTGGCATCCAGACTGAAAATCGCTGCTGCACATGACTTGATGTCTGAGAGCATTTCAGCGCGAACATTATTGACACCTTTCACAAACTGGAAAGACGGTCAGTTGATTGAGGAGGGTCTCAGATTATGGCACATACATGGGAGCCAAAGTTTTTGTGAGCCATCATATTGTGGTCGACTGGGGGAATGAATTGGAAAATTTCGGCTTTAACGCCATCCTGAATCGATAACGGTGAGAGCCACCGCTCCTTGCTCGAGAGGTCGATTCTGGGAGGTGGCCCACGCAAAGGGAAGATAGACGTTTCGACCCATAAGCAGTGCGTGACAGAGAACTTGCGTCCAAGATTTCTGATGCTGTCTTCCTTGGCGGCGAGGGCAAGGTCATTCTTGGTTAGTTTCGTCTTCCGACCTTTTGAAACTGTTGCTCAAGCAAAGCGTTCTTCTTCAAAGCCTCTCGGTACTTCCCGCGCATGTCCAGAAGAAGTCTTTGCGCAAGTTCAAGTGCCTATAGTAGATATGTCAATGATCACTATCACAAACATTTGTCCGTATGTAACGAAAAGACGGAATTAACTTACTTTGCGAAGATCTTGAGTTGATGCGTTAGCAGCAGGGGCGACAATTGCATCGCGAATCCGCAATAAGTCTGCATCATCATTTGAATCTGAATCATCACCATCAGATCCGTCTGTGTCACTGGAGTTGCTGTTGATGTCTTCAATTTCTCGCGTAAAGTCTTCGCCTTGCTGAATTGGACGCATAATATCAGTCTCAGTATTAGCAGAGAGCGCAGTGAGGCAGAGTCGAAGAATGGCAGACTGGAGTCTCAGTCAGTCGCACAAGCTTTAAATCAACTCTCGCATTGACATGCGTTATGGGGGGCCGTCGCAACGTTGACTGTAATGCGTGACATTGTTCTATTAGATAAAAACACACACCTTAGACTTGTTTAATTCAGACTGCAGCGTCGTCTAGATCGTGTCAGAATAAGACCCGTCGGTTGATGTAATAAGGCAACAGCATCAGCATCAACATCACACGCACAAATTAAATGGAGACTCATCACATCAGGCATGCACGTCATAGTGCGGTGCGTCATTGACATGTTGCAGGACTGATTCAGATACATAATATCAGTTATGCCAATGATACCCTGTGTGATGATATTTTGCGGCTTACCTGAATACATAATACAAGCATTGCGTGTTACAGTCCCCATGCAGAAAGCGGAAATGAATCATTGACAGTGCTGAAGGTACCCGAGCATCAACATGAGGCAGCAAGAACAGACCTGCAAAACGAGTCAGTGTCAAGTTCTGAGGGTGTTTGTGAAGAAATGTGGGAGCTTCACCTGGGAGTTAGACGAGGAGGGTGATGGAGGGCATATGCAATGAAATGCGGGAGTTTCGCTTGGGAATTTGAGGGTGAGCGCAGGTCGGTGCGGGGAAGGGCATATGCGATGAGATGCGGGAGTTTCACTTGGGAATTTGAGGGCGAGTGCAGGTTGGTGTGGGGAAGGGTATATGCGATGAAATGCGGGAGCTTGACTTGGGAATTGAGGCGAGTGCAGGTCAGTGCGGGGAAGGGCATATGTGATGAGATGCGGGAGTTTCACTTGGGAATTTGAGGGCGAGTGCAGGTTGGTGTGGGGAAGGGTATATGCGATGAAATGCGGGAGCTTGACTTGGGAATTGAGGCGAGTGCAGGTCAGTGCGGGGAAGGGCATATGCGATGAAATGGGGGAGCTTGACTTGGGAATTGGAGGGTGAGTGCAGGTTGTTGTGGGGAAGGGTATATGCGATGAAATGCGGGAGCTTGACTTGGGAATTGGAGGGTGAGTGCAGGTTGGTGCAGGAAAGGGTATATACCATGAAATGCGGGAGCTTGACTTGATAATTGGAGGGTGAGTGCAGGGTGGTGTGGGGGAAGGGCATATGCGATGAAATGCGGGAACTTGACTTGGTGGTTAGATGAGGAGGGTGATGGAGGGTGGTACACGATGAAATGCGGGAGTTTTACTTGAGATCTTGATGGGGAGGGGGGCATTGGATGGCGCAAGGAAACAGGTGGGTGATGAACCGGTACTACTGTAGCAAATGTCTGGTACGAAGAAACATGTCGGTATCAACATAATCAACAAGAAAATAATCTCCCTTGTTAGTGAAATTGGGGACGACCAAGGCACCACGAATGATGGAATGAAGGGTGATAAACTCAGACGAAGAGGTGGGCCGTGCACGGAGTCGAGTTAGTCGTAGTTCCCTATCCATACGCCGACGTGCCAATGGGCCAATTAAGGCATCCATGGGTAGGACCAGCGCAAGATCTAAAGTGTTTGCTACCGACAGTGTGCTTGAACATGTATAATATCTGCACAAAGATATTTTTGTCGTGGCCATCCTTGTCCTGTGTGCGTATTAGGGCGTAGTCGCGCCGTTCTTTGCCATGGAAGCTTGGATTGCATCGCAGGTAGTCGGTAGCCAACTTCCAGTCAAGCGGCAGACTCATAGTGCACTTTTAAGTAACGATGTTCATGGATCTGTTGATACACGCAAAGTCAGATTTGAATAACAGCGAGGAAAGATAATCACCTGGTCATGTGCTCTAAGTTTCAACCATGTTGTTCCATCTGGCAATGGAATGTTGTGGGAGGGAAGGAAGTGATTGAGAAATGTTGCGAGCTTCTTCCGGAACTGGTGAAAGGCGCGCGATGACTTGTTTTCTTCCTCCACTTGCGCAAAGCTTGTATGATTCTTGAGGGGTGAACCAATATGAAGATGTTCTTCAAACAGCTCGTCATCATCCTCATCCGTATCCTCGAGTTCATCCCGCGAGAGCAGGGCTTTGCGTCGTTCCTCATCAAGGTACTCGATACGGCTACGAATGAATTCGGAGACAACACTCCTATGGTCGAGCTCAAGGATCTATTAGTTAATATTACAGAGTCAGTGGTGTGGAGCGACTCGTTTGGAAGTTAGAAATGCCAATTAACATACCTGATCAGCGATATTCTTACGATTGGTCTGCCGTAGATACCACTTTTTGATTGGCCCGTGTTGCTTTTCATTGGGTCGAGTACTGAAGTTGCGGGCGGCGCCTTTCGCCATGATGTCATCGAATATGTGCTTTCCGGAATGAATCTTAGGAAAGTTCCAGTTTTGATCGTGTCAGGATCGGTCTCTTTGACAATTTTGATGTACTCCTGAGATAGTGAATAAATAGTTAGTATATGTGAACTAGTCTCAGAATCGCAGTGGCACATACTCTAAGCGGTTCTGAAACTCAAATACCTCAGCCCTCCTGCAGCAATTGTGCTTTCGGTTTGGACCTCGAGTGAAATATACATGTCGAATGAAGTAGCTCTGCACTGCAGTAGCACATAGCGGCTTCATCTCTGTGTGCGTAAGTATGTTCGGGCGGCGTTACAATACTTGCTATCAGAGGAGCGACTCATCAAAGAACTGATAGCTGTAAAGTCACGGCGTACCTTGGAAATACGCGAAGCTTGTTGCCATCGCTATATGTGATG